>NC_090193.1:23575876-23730876 GCF_024679245.1 Pseudorasbora parva
ATTAATTCCTGCCCATATTTCCATCTTATTAGTGTCCAGTTATACCCAGGACTAATTGAACATTAAATATAAAGAAAGTTAATGAAAATGTCCTTTATCCCTGTTAAACTGTGCCTGAGACTGCATTTATTAAAGGGAATTAATCGGCACATACCCTCTGCACAGAGAGAGGGAGATGTGTGCGCACATCGCTCTTCATAGCGCTGGAAATTAGGACTTTTTTCACGTTCGGGTAAATAACAAAGACCCCGTTGTTCAATCGTTCCCTGAATTCCTGCATTCCATACCAAATTTCTCATTTTCCTGCCTCTCCCTGTCCCTTTTGCATTCAGCTCGGTGTTTGAAGACATCTTGGGGTAGATATCTGTCTGGATTCGGCCATCGCGGTTTCTCCAGTGAAATGTTCAACACCGATCTTGAGGTCTATTATCAGAAGTGTGCAATTAACATTAGTACTTTGCTCTGAAAGACACTATTGGCAGATGCCCTATAGTGCAGGTGCCATTTTCAGCCATTGTTCTCTGCTCTTTAGGTGACATTTGATCATATTTATGTCAAAACTCACTCCTGAGGAGTGAATTACGGGCTGATGAAGAGCTGAGCGTCCAGATCAGGAATATCTGACTTCAGTCGAGCACAAAGGTTGTTCCCAGACAGCCCTGGTTCTCTTGCCCTTCTCCTGCTCGTGTCAAACCCCGGGGTTCTGATAACAGCAAAAAGGCCAGTGGCTGAACAATGAAGGGCCAATTTCATTTAGATGAAAGGGAAAAAAAGGCAGAGAATAAAACGATAACGTAACATTCTCAATCCCAGACCTCCAAAAGCGTCTCCTCTTCAGATTCTCTCATTAACACTTCCCCATTGAATCGGAGTGAGTGGGGTTAAAAAGCCATTTAAGAGGCACCGAGAGAAACAATGCCGGTCGGAAAAGACAATAAATAAGATTTTGTGTGAATATTTGTAATTTAACATCAAAAGACCCTCCAATATAGACCTCTGTAGCTGCTGTTCTTTAATGAACAGACCCCTCCCCCCCTTAATCACATTCAAATTGGTTAGTGTTCAGAAAATAGAAATATGTATTAGATAGCAATAAATTTTCATCATTGGCTAAGCCTGCTGCTTAATTGTCCTGTCCCAGGGCTTTGAAATTTCATTGTTCGTTAGGTGCTTAAGTCCCCCATCTCATTTTGTCTCTGTGACATTAGTGCTGAGGGCTCTAATACTCGAATAATTTGAATGGGGATTTGCATGATAGAGCGGGGGAGCATTAAAATATAGGGGGGAAAAATGAAAACGGGGGAAACGGCTCCTTTCACTTCAAAAGTCACTTTGTTCAAAGTCAAATCACAATATTTAAAGATGCGTTATCATTTTCTCTCTCTCTCTTTTTCCCAGGGTTTGGACGTCAGAACTCGTTAGTTGTCATGCTAGCGGTCACATCTGTGTTGTGGTGGCCTGGCGTTCTGTCGGTTTCTTCACTTCACTTCAGAGAGAAAGTGATTTGGAATTAGCGAGTTTGTTATAATACGAGATTTGGCCTGGAGTTTTTTCTGTTATCCTTTTTTTTTTACGTCCGCTGTAAGGATGGAACTGTTTGCAGCCTCTCTCTGAGCTTTGAGAATCAGTTTGACAAACTCATTGAAAATGCTGAGTAGGCTTTTGAACTGTAGGTCTCTAACAACACTTTCTGTATTTACGCTCAAAATGTGTTTGCAGGTAACCTAAAAACACACTTTAGGTGGTAACCTCTAAATTAAATAATCAAATAATTCAAATAATTCGATAAACTCAGTCAAATAATTCGATAAACTCAGCCATACTGTCATTACAGGGATTTTGCCTTGATTTATTTTTGTCAAAATGAATGTGCTAACTTAAGACATCACTAATTCTGTTTTAGATATAATTAAATTATAATTATTGATAATAAAAAAAAATACATTATAAATGATATACCTTTTAAATTTAGCTTTCCAAAGACCTGTCAGAAATCATGAGATTAATCACAATTATTTTATAAACAGCCATAATTTTCAACAGTAAATAATCATTGATGTCAGAATAATAATAAAATCTGAATCATTTGATTTTTCTTCATGGTTCACCTTTAGCTTGCTTACTGTAGTTTTAAGCTTCTTTGGAACAATATTATGCTTATTTAATATTATTATTTAAGTATTATTTATTATACATTTTAATTGAATTATTTTTGGATTTACAACAGTGTTCTAATTGTGTGTAGAAAAAAAAGAGACAAAGTCAACTTAAAGCAAAGTATCTAATAAAGCATTGGTATATATAATTGCCTTTTTTGTACTGTAGAGAGATATTAGAAATGTGTTAGAGACCCTTTAGCAGGAAAAACATTATTTTCTTTTTCTTTTTTTCTAAATAGGCTTCTGTTGTGTTTTAATGAAAAGAGAGAGGTTACTGAGGCAGAAACAACAAAAACAACAGCAAATATTTTCCAGCACGCTGCACTGTCTGGAATTGTTATCTGACTGGTTTCTGAAGTTAACAGTGTGGAAAAGGTGTTAAAATCTGGAACTGGCCACTGGAAACATCAAACTGCACTGGTCCTGCATAATATGGTTTTACCCTCGTTTCCAGTGTCCATAATTAGACACTTTGAGATCACCGTTAATAAACAGTCAGAGTAAAAAAGGGAAATATTAATACAATACCTTGAAGCTCCTAAAAGGGATCATTTGCATAATAACTAGGTTAAAAACTAATAATTAAGTCCCAAAAAAAAGAATCGAAAGAGAATGTGCCTCACCTAAGACGAGGCACCCGCTCTCTCTCAAACCAGCCAAGCAGAGATGGCCAGGCTTTTGTTGCTGAGATTTACTAAATGAATTTATTATCTTAATGCCCTTCAACTGCAAATTAAACAGACGTCCTGGCCATTGTTTGAATGAGAAGTCATTCCTTGAGGCACTTTTCAGCCTGTCATTCAGCGGTAATGGAGAGAGGGAGAGTGGCTGAGAGCAGAGAGATGCCTAGACGGTTGTAGAGAGGTTGCTTTCCTGATCGTTTGACACGGAGATGAAGATAAGCATTCCGCAAATAAATATCCGCCTGTAAAAACATCTCACATATTCATTTGAGCAAGAATTTGAGCTATTTGAGCTGTTCAAATCCAATTTTCATTGCAGTCTTTTAAAGTAAAATGTTCACCCAAAAACTAAAATCCTGTCATGTTATTTCAAACCTATAGGAATTTATTTTCTGTGGAACACAAAAGATGCTTTTTTGAAGAGTATATTTGGGACAAATTCACAAAAAACACCATAAAAGTTACTTGTAAACTATATTTAAAGTCTTCTAAACCAATACAATAGCTTTGTGGGACAACATTGTGGAGTGTATTATTTCAGTGAATCTGTTCAAGCTCTGAATGCTCTGTTCACAAAGGAATACTGATCCGTTTTTCTAAGATTTCACCCCTGTTCCAGTGCTTTGAAGCCTTCTGAAATGGAAGGTTATTAGTGAATAACAGTTGAATGTTGTTTTGCAATGCAAAACTATTTTATGATTATTACAGAAGATGTGGTACATAAGTCTTATGGACAACTTTCCCATAGTGTGAGAACTAGTGCACCTTTTGTCCTATTAAAATCTTTAACAATAACCTTATTTTCACCTCCTTTTCAACGCCTTAGCCAAATATCACTTTGTCCAAAATGAAATGACTCATTTGTTTGTCTTGTTTTGCCCTCTGTAGGTGGTGTGTGTGTCCACAAGACCACTGTACAGCCCTTCAGTCTCTCTCCTTTTCCCAGAACTGGTGATTTTTGCGTCTCATTGGATATTTTCAGGGCTGTTATTTGCACGCAGACTCCCTTATTAGTTAATTTCTTCGTGGAATCCAAATGTCATATTCTGGCAAACATAACCAAGGCTCTTTTCCCTTTGAGGTCACTGTAGCTTTATTACCGGGGTCTGAGATAATGAGCCTGAGCCGAACGACCCTTGAGCGGCCACTTTTCTTTTCTTTCTTTTTTTTAGAGCAGGGCATGTGGGGGCAGGGCGGCCGGTGCAAAACAACAACAACAACAACAACAACAACAACAACAACAACAACAACAACAACAAGCGGTCGTGTTTAGCACAGCGTGTGCACTGAAGCTTCATGTGGTAGCTTTATTGGATAAACTGCACTCTATTAGACACCGTGAATAAGCTCCTAATTAAAAACAGTTTGGGAGACGGCAGTAATTGCATCTTGTTAAATCTGGCTTTTATTTGAAGCGCAAAGGAGGTGGGAAATACGGCGACATGATATAAATGTGTACAGAGACATGCAACTAAAGAATAACACTGATATCTGACCTCAGAGACTCTTTTGCACACTCTTTCGATTCCTCAGTGTATTTCTCCCTTTAAATAAAACTACTTAAGTAAGCTCTCATACCTGGACTCATCTAAAGACGTCTTTTAAATGAATGTCCCTGTATGACAAAAGTTTGTCTTTTGTTTGAATAATAATGTGTTCTCATAATCTGTCTTTTTCAAGTCCATACCTCCTCCTACTTATCTCACTTTATTCCAATTCATATTGAGATACGTCATTCCACCCCCAATATCCTCCTTTTATTCCTTCTCATTATTTTGTCCATGGCTTCTCATTAATATGCATCAGGAATAATGTATCTAAATAATGCTGGAACATGGTGAGAGAATGGAACTGTAAAATGTCCAGAAATTTCTGGTAGATGGGAATTGTGATCTTGTCATTAAGAGTTAAATGAATGTCCAATCACAATTACCTCTCTAAATGTACGTACACTATGAATGGAGATGGAATGGACAGGGTTAGGGCAATCTCTTTTTATGCATAAAAACCTTTCAGTCTTTTTCTTTTCTTTTTTATAATCATTGCTTTGCTTTTTTTCTTTGTTCCCTTTTACTTTGGTTTGTCTTTTCTATTGGATTCTTCAAGCAACCAAAAATAAATAATTAAAGAATCACTTCCTCACTAGTTAAGTGAACGTAATAGTTAACCGCAGTGTACAAATAGGTCTATCTTCCCTTCCCCAAGCTGTCTGTTTAGATTAATGGGCTACTTTAGTGTCGTGCCACACAGGGATTCCCGTTACCTTATTAGATTTGGGAACATCAAGTATTAAAATTAATTTTATCCTATTTCATTCTCATTAAAAACCCTGTTCCTTGATGTTTGTGTAATTTAGGCATAAACAAATCTTATAAAAGTCGGTATTGTCATCTTGAATTTCAAATGAGACTTAATGAGCAAAAGTGGGATCAGAAATTCATCCCGGGCTCCTCTTGAATATTCAGTGGGAGACATATATATGTATATGCTAATGGGTGAGTTTAGACATATGTAGTGTGCTCTTAGCATACTAATAGGTCATGGAAGACATAGGGCATGAATCGTATCAAGCCAATCACAGATGTAAGGAGAGAGAGAAGAGGTTAAACACAGAGATATATGTGCATAGTTAATGACGCCACTTTCATTTGTGGTTGCATGCCACTGTTTTATAGGAAATGGTTTGTGTTGGAGTTCTGCTGAAACTTTAAAGATAATATAGGTGTTATTACGTCCATACTTTGCCTTGTGTGATTCTGTTACTTTAACTAAGTTGGCCATTGCTTAAACAAAGAAATATGTCAAATCATGGATCAGGATGTGTTCATATCTTAAAGGGATAGTTCACCCACAAAGGAAAATGTATGTTTATCTGCTTACTCCCAGGGCATCTAAGATGTAGGTGTGTTTGTTTCTTTAGTATAACACAATTGGTGATTTTTTACTCCAACCGTTGCACTTGCATGTGAGTGAGTTGTTTTCTATGAGTGTCACTATGAGAGTATGAGGTAAAAAAAGAAAAATCTGTTCGGTTTCTCGCAGAAACCAAACGTTTCGTGTCTTAAGACATCAAGCCACTGGGCTTTTTAGTGAAAAGGTTGTCATAATATTTTTTACTCTACATCATGATGGATGCCTTTTCCGCCTGAAAGTAATAAAAAGGGGGTATTGCAAATGTATCTCACAGGTGCAACTATTTCCCTTATTATTTCAAATTTTATAATAATTGAATTTAAAAAAGTCTCTCATGAGGTAAGGTGCAATTGGTTTACATACATACCAGACACCACAATATATAGCAGCCTATATTGATTATATTACAGAAACGTTATGATGTAATGAGTGATTATTTCTTACCTAACACTTACTTACCTATTACACTCATCTAAAGGATTATTAGGAACACCATACTAATACAGTGTTTGACCCCCTTTCACCTTCAAAACTGCCTTAATTCTACATGGCATTGATTCAACAAGGTGCTGAAAGCATTCTTTAGAAATGTTGGCCCATATTGATAGGATAGCATCTTGCAGTTGATGGAGATTTGTGGGATGCACATCCAGGGCTCGAAGCTCCCGTTCCACGAAATTCCAAAGATGCTCTATTGGATTGAGATCTGGTGACTGTGGGGGCCATTTTAGTACAGTGAACTCATTGTCATGTTCAAGAAACCAGTTTGAAATGAATCGAGCTTTATGACATGGTGCATTATCCTGCTGGAAGTAGCCATCAGAGAATGGGTACATGGTGGTCATAAAGAGATGGACATGGTCAGAAACAATGCTCAGGCCACACCCCTAAATGCATTAAAACAACTGCCTGATTGGTTGATTAGATAATTGCATTAATTCGAAATTGAACAGGTGTTCCTAATAATCCTAAAGTGAGTGTATATATATATATAAAAAACATTTTTTTTACTCACCCCTTGCAAACAAGTCAGATAATTTCCACCAAAAACACTCATGTTCACACACTGAATTGGCACTTACTTTTATCTCCCCCTTAAATGGCTAGACTTTTCACATTGCCTCTGAACTGGTACTTTTTCCCCTTCTTTTTTTACATGTATAATTGTGCTAACCCCCTGTGTCAAAGCTGGTCCGTGTTAATCCCTTTTAAGGTGAAAGAGAGCAAATGTTTTGAATTTTGAGCACCTTTGCAGTGGTTGTTTGATAGCACAGTGCTATGTTACGGTCAGTGTGTGTCCACATTTGGAGAGATTAATGGAGAATACTGTTCCTGTGACCTTTCCTCATAGAGATGGAGGTGAGGCGAGTCATTAATGCTTCTTATGTGGTAATTAACGATCCCCCATCCCCCATCACCCCCTATCCGGCTCTAGCACCCACCCCCACATCAGGAAAGAGCGGGCAAAAAAAAATGACCGCAGAATGGAGGTGATCATTTAATTAGGCTTATGTGCATATCTGGTGATAGCCAAAGAGAGGTGTCAGATTTTAACTGCTGCACTAAATTACAAGCCCTACCACCTAGAGCTCACCACACTTGGACAAGAAACGACACTAGCAAGTTAGTTACTCCACAAATAGTCTGAACACGCTTCCTGTGTGGAGATTAAGTGGCATCAGGAAATCTGGAGAAGGTCATGGGTGTCCACAGCTTTGAAGTGATGCTAATCTCCAGGTATTTTCCAAAGCGGGTGATAAGCAATTATTTTCAACAACCAAAGGCTTGTTTTGAACAGTGGCAAAGCAAGTTAGATGTCAACTGTGCTGTTGTTTAAAGGGATAGTTAGGCCAAAAATGTCATTATTTACTCATGTTGCTCTAGACCCATAAGACTTTCGTTTTCGGTTGAAAACAAACACATTTTTGATGATTATCTTGGCTACAATGAAAGTGGACTGGGGCTGTCAAGCTCTAAATTGACAAAAAACATACTTAATATAGTCTATACTCAAACCCGAGTGGCTTTTTTTTACACCTGAAAGGTTCATAGTAGTACCTTAAGGTACATATTGCTACTCTAAGGTACTAATATGCACATTTTAAGGATGAAAATGTACAAAGATGGCCTTTTAAGTGTACTGCCCCAATGACAAGCTGTTGTACCCTACACATTTTACAAATGTTTTCTGAGTGTATAATTGAAACGTTGTGATTTGTAAAAAACTAAAAAACAATACAATGTCCACCCCTAATTCCTTAAAGCTAACCATCAGTGGGGTGTGAGTAGATCATGAACTATCCGAATTGCCATTGGTATGTTGAATATCTGGATTTGGAACATATAAACACACTTGATTCGCAACTTTTTTTTTTACTAACAGACTTAAAATATTTGTAATGGTGTCTGATTTGTGAATGAATAAGAATTTTTGTCAGGTTTGATCAGACTTAATTTCCAGTCTGTTTGTCATGCAGATATGCTACAACATCATAATCTTGGAAAACAGGGCATGCTGGCGAGTAATTGATGACAACCTTTCCATTTTTAGGTGAACTGTCCCTTTAAGGCCGTGTTGGCCATGGAGTCAGTGGCAGGTCGTGACCTCTGAAATAGACACTTTAGCACTCTGTTTCCACACACGCCACAGTACTCAGTCCAAACAGAACAAGATGTTAGCATGTTTGGCGTGTCCTTCCCGCATAGCTACCTCCACTCTGATTACCCCTACGGCTCTGCCTCGTACCCCTTCTTACGTGTTGATGATTGATGTGGCTCGTGCTTCGACCCAGCTTCATTAGTGCAAATGTCATCCCTGCCACTGCAACTAACGCTTCTGCCTCTGCCATATTTTACCATTCCTCTTCTAATTGAGTTTAGAGTTAAAAATGTATGAGTGTATTAATTGTTTTGTGACATTGGAGGGGAGTTTGGGTGACAAAGAGGACCTTCCATGCAGAGTGGAGGCTAGATGATTCCAGTCCGTTCCAGTCCCTCTGTAAGCCTGTTCCCCGGGGGAATAAAACAAGAGGGACATTTAAATGCCAATTTGGGTCTGACGGATGCTAAAATTTACATGCTCGGCTCTTTTAAAAATGCTTTGCAAAGTGAAAGAATTGCACCAGCTACATTTTAAATGTTCTCAGTTGGTGCTTTTTCACTGTTAATTAATTTGAAGTTTAATGCAGAGTGATTTTACATCATGTGTTTCTATTCTTTGTATATATGTCATTATTAGTGGTGCTTGCTAAAGCAAAAATCAATGTTTATTAGTAATTTAGGGATCTGAACACACTCTTAACACCAAGTGTACTGTTACATTTCTACATGAGTTCAAACCAAATCAAGAGAATGACTACTGTAGCGTTTTTATTGTTATTTTATTTTTTTTGAATGGCTTTAGCAGATGCTTTTGTCTAAAACAACTTACATTACATTCAAGGATCATAAAACATGTTTTTTATTATTATTATTATATTGGAATTAACTTCAAAAGCATACTAACTAAACATATTTTATGGATCTTTAAATATTAAAATAACAAAATGGCAATAACGGAAAAAAATGTATGCATTCAAATTGTAATTTTTTTTTGTAATTTTAATGAAAATGAATTAAAGATAAATCAATTAAGTGTACGTTTACACTACATATTACATGTATAACAATACATGTTATTGTATTCTTTAATATAAAGTTAAAAAATACAATAAAAATATTTTTAATTGAATAAAAAAAAAACATATTTCACAATATAATGCCTATTCATTACTATTTACTATTTTATTATTACAAATGCATGAGAATGCAGAAATCCCTGCTGGAACCATCGCACTAATTCTATTTAAACATGTACTGTGTGTCAATCGGTCTACGGAAGAGTTTGGGGCTTTTATTGTTATCATTTATTAATTATATTTTTTATTGCATTTTATATTTTATAAGTAATCACATTGAAACAATATAGACTATACTCGATTGAATTTAGACAGAAGGATCACTATATGTTAACGTGCTGTTTGTGTAGGGTACATCATCTGTCCTGTAATCTTACACCGTTCTTTGTCTCTATATTGTATGTTCCACCTCACTCCTTTCCTCTATTCAGTCTCTTTTCTTTTTCCAGTCAATTTGACCCAGCTGTGAAAACTATCCCGGTGGTGCGGGTACTGTCTGGCAGGTTTGGTCGTACAGTAGGTGAGGGCCGGCAGAACGGCGCAGACCTCTGAGACAGTGTGCCTAATGCTCTCCACATGTTATTGTCTGGAAAACGGCCCTTCGGTTAGTCGTCCACGTGGAAAACGCCCCGTTAGCAAACAGCTGGGTCAAACTGCGCAGCCACACGCCTCCCGAAATCACAATCCTGCATCCGTGCTGATATCGCAGTGCCGCAGTGCTCTTGTGTTTAAAATCTTTTACGTTTATGTCATGTTGCTCGTATGTCAAACGTGGTTTGTGAGGACTTCCTTCGCAGAGGTCACAAGGTCAAGGTGTGCGGGTGTCCCTAATACTTCTGTGATGCCAGGCTTATGTTGCCCAGCTGTATGCCAAGCCGTCCTTCTGAAGTGCAAGGGAAGCTGTTCTATTCCTGTCCTCCTCCTTCCAGAGACACAATGAACTGTTGAAAATGTAATTGCCTCCCTGATCTATCCACCACATGCCGTTCAAAAGCCCCTCACTCACTCCAATGGGCAGCCGCTCAGATGATCTCACCCCACTGTACGCAGACAAAAGAGTGTTCTTATTAAAGAATGGCGCTGCGGAGAGATGACAAAGACCGTGGAACGTGGACAAGAGAATTTTTCTGACATACTCCAAGAATTTCGTACATTGTCACTGTCAGTGGCAGATAATAATTACTAAGCTCCAAAGGCATGGCTGCTATGAATCGAGGCGCTGGTAGAACGAGTGAATAAGTGAATAGCTGGTGGTCAAGCTGCTTCAGGGGATGAGGCAGACACAACAGACCCAGTGTTATAAGTGTTAATGAAACTGGTCCCATTTTATATTATGTGGCCTTAACTACTATGTACTTACATCAAAAAGTAAGTACAATTTACTTATTGTGTTCATATTTGTATTGCAAAACAAAACTCATTGAGGTTGGATTCGGGTAAAGTGTAGGGTTAGGTGTAAGGGAAGGGTCAACTGTGTAATTACAGAAATTAATTACAGATGTAAATACATGCAGCTAATTTTTAAAATGCAAGTACAATGTAATAACATGTATGTACACAATAAGTGCATTGTATCAAATGATTCATTAAAATGTTAGTACATATAGTCAAGGCCACCTAATGTAAAGTGGGTCCATGAAACTAGAACAAATAGTAAAAGAAAATTATTATATGAAAGGCTGAAAATAAGATAAAATACATTTTCATTGCTGTAAAAGCAAATGCGAAAATGACATCACAGTTGACAGCCTGGACAGCTTTTAAATACATTTAAATTATATAAGGTGATTATAATTTACTAAAGCCTAAAATACGAGTACTTACTCACAAAAAAGAATAATGTAAAATGATAATTGTTCAAATAGTGTTATTTTGATATAGTGAATGGTTTAAAAATGTTTTTAGAAATAAAATGTAGGAATCATTTTACAGAAAACATATTTAACAAGAAATGCATATTTCTTCTCGGTAAAATAATTTTTCAGTGTAATTATTATCATTATTAAAAAAGTATGAGTGAGAATTCTTATTATGAACCATAATATTTAAGGAAAAAACGTATTCTTAGTTTTTGTATTCAGTGTGCAGTGTATTATTTTATGTGGCATTTTATATTGTTTAGTTAATCCAAGTACATCCAAGCCAAATCAAGAGCCTAAATAGCATTAAAAAAATTGCATAATATTTTATATTCAAGGTAAATGTAATCTATTGCTTCTCTAGGAGCTTGCTTTACTGTTTGCATTAATGTGAGTTTTAATGTAAATTGAGAAAAAAAGGGGTTGAATAAAAGCTAAATATGTTGTAATAGTACATGTTATTAAAACTAGAAAATATTTGAAAACAAAAAAAAATTTGAAAGGTCAAAATTAAAAATAGAAATAAAACTAGCAAAATTAACAACCCTGATCGGGCCTCCTAGTTCTGTTTATTTGAACGGTTTGTGAATTGTTTATGGCAAGTGCTTGTACTTGTGTTTGCATGATGACACAGCTCATGCGGAAGCTTTGGCTGAAAAGTCCGACAAGTTCCAATAAATAATCTCCCACGCGCAGTTCTGGAAAAGTGTGCGTAACTGCATTTGCGTAAATAATTTGTGCAACCATTTTGGATAAACACGTACTGAGTCATTTGGAGATTCCTGTGAATGTGAGGGGGTATCTGTCTGACGGACGCACTGGGGAAAAAAGTCAGTGGATAGCGGGAGATTGAATGAGGGGGAAAATGAAAAGTGTGAGGAGGAGGAGGGGGTGTGTGTGTGTGGAGGAAAACAGTAATAAACGTCTCATCTCGTGTAAGCGCAGCCGTGGTATTGCTATTTCATTCCAGGCTGACTGGCGATGTCTGTGTTAAGACTTGGCAACAAGTGAATTAGCCTCCGGAAGGAATCAAACAAAAGCGAGGAAAATCAATACGGACAAAGTAGAAGTTTTTCATTACGTTCCACGGCTATTGAATCAATGCTGGGCTGTTATCACTTTATCGGTTTGGGGTCGCTGTACTGCAGTCATTAACATCTCCTAGCCATGCTAGACTCATCCGCACCCGCTAGCGACGTCTCATCTTTGCCTTGTGCTGCTTGTACGGGTAAAGTGATGAAATATTGACCAGTTGCTCCAGGATCCAACTCTATTGATCTTAACTTATCCAGCTGTTTATATCTGAACTTAAGGTTTAGCTTGCATTGATTTTTTCACCACCTTTGAGTTCTCAAGGTGTTGGCCTCTGCTACCCACTAATTGGCTTGAACAAGAGAGGATTGTAGTTCGCATCCAACAGAGGAATGCGTATGTGCGCTAAGGTCTTGATGATGAAAAAGTAGAGATAAAAAGTTCTGGTCCAGGATGACGACCTGCTAATTTCTACACTAAAAGAATGGCTGCTTTTTCTACCTAACTTAGCTTAAAGTTATATATTGAACAAAAAACACAATATTAGTAAATACATATTTTGAAAAGATCCTTTGTTGTTTGCATGCTTTTCAAATAGGGCAAAACTGCCTTTCAAAGAATTTCCATTGAGATTTTTTTGAATACAGCAATTGACTTAAATGGTGGTCTTCCCTCCATACTTTTAGCTGACCCCATCCTCACGTCAGTATGTTAGCGCTGTTTTGAAAAGATTATGGAAAGCGAGTGAACTCTTACACGACACAGTATTGACCGCCGTTAGTAAACTCAATGCAGTATCTGAGGAGATAAAATGCCAGTGCCTTTATTTGTTTTCTGTCAGGTGACAAGGTTAAAATGCAAGCGGAATACAGACATGAAATCAATTCTGTAGTCTCTTTATCTGTCTGTCTGAGGCCATTAGGCACTGACTGTACCTCGTCCCTGTGAAAGAATCACGATTGCACTCTTTATTTATTTATTTTCTTGATTTTGTTTCATTGTTATTCATTTATTTATTTTTACCAGTCAACCTTGAATGCCAATAAACTGCAAAGGAACGAATCTATTTACCTGCTCCTACATGCGTATGCAATTACATTTTCATAATACACTCCATTTCATAACTGTTTACTGCTGGTAATTGTGCCAATTAAAAGGAGAAAGGCCTTGCAGCTGAGAAAGAAGAAAATGCAGTTCTTGCATATGCATGTTTTGTCCTGTACATTTGCAGTATTTCCATGTATGTGCGTTGGAAGTTTTTGAGGCGTATAGACGAATATTGAGGCAGATAGATGTTCAGATGTACAGGGCATCAGGCCTACGGCAGGGTGGAAAGGCCTTTTGTGCTCTCTGAGGACTAATTCAGACATCTTGCGGTTAGAAGAGCCATCCTACCATATTTCAGTTCTCCACGGAAAAGGTCTTGACTGACTGACTGCCCCCTAATGAGTATGAATGTTAAAAAAAAAACAAGGCGCGGGAGGGTTCTCATTTGATATGAATGCAAACAAGGCACCACATGCAACCCTTTGGCCTCTATTCCAAGTCACTGCGCTTCTGTCAAGTCCTTAATATTCAATGATGGCACTTCAAGATCTAATAATTGTAATTTAAGCATACTGACACCAGCAATGTTTTGCTGAAAAATCAGATACAGACATTGTGGTAGTTTCTCAGGTAGGTAATTTGACGTTTCAGGAGTCCGAAAATGAACCCATAGGTAACAAACAATCATACTCTTTAGCATGTGACTTACTTCTCTTGTAAATGAAAGAGTTTTAAGATGGAGATCTTCCCCTGAGAAATAGACCACAGTAATATCACATATATCCTCTAGTTAAAGCTTCTGAAGAGATCTCAACAACATCTCAAACAGTGCTCAGATGGCCAAAATACTCTTAATCTGTCAGCTGTTTTTATTTATTTCAGTTTTACTTTTGAAAAGTAAAATTTTTAGAGTTCATCCTAAACACTGTTTGGTTATTTTTTTATTGGTAACTATGACTTAAAAAGCAAAATATAGCAAATCGAGGGAACAAATTAGTTAAACGTGTTCATGATTTAGCAAATCGAGGGAACAAATTAGTAAAACCCGCAAACTATTTATAAATCGAGGGAACGAATAGTAAAACGTGCGCAAGATTTATAAATTGAGGGAACGAAATAGTAAATCGTGTGCACAATGTAGCCTACTAGTTTTTCACTGCATGTCATGTGCGGGGCTCCGTAATAAATAAAAAACAAAACAAATATAAATATAAATATTAAACACAAAAATATTTTATTAAAATAGGTTTGTTGAAGTACTAAAGTTACTAAAACTGGAATAAAAATAAATTAATGCTAAATAGACATATATAAAAAACTAATAAAAATGAATAACTTACTAATGCTTAAAATACAAGCTAAAGGCTTATTCAAAATGTAAATAAATATTGAAATAAAATAAAAAATACAAAAATAACACCCAAATTTAAATTAATTTCATTTACTAATTATGAAACCAAACATGGAAATGGAAACGGTGAATTATTATTTACTGAAAAGTTATTATTCACTGAAAATCTTAAAATTTGCCTACAGTTCTCCTTTGTGTGTTTTTCAGGGAAGTTGCTTTGTCTGATTTATTCTTGTCTAGGTTTTTTCAATGAATCAGTTGATCCTGTTCACAAAATCATTGTGAAAGATTGTTAAACTCTGTTTAACTACTGTTAAACTCACACTCTTCGTCGGCGTGAAATGAAAATGTTGCCAATGATTATGCACCAAAATTTAAAATCTGGGCTGAAAGCTAAATTTCTGGATGCACTTGGCCAAAAACTAAGACCAGATAATAATAATAATTTCTTAATTTTTTTTTTGTATAATTGTACAATTATTAGACTTTAATTCGATTCAATATTTATATTGAATCTGAATTTTAAAAATACAAGCAACTTTTTATTTAACAGTAACACCAAAATTGGACAGAAAATAATAATAATATTAAATATCAATTTATGATCCTTTATTCAGTTCTCTGCAACAGAATCGGATTTAACAGAATTTTTTTTTGTTTGTTTGTTTTTTTTGGGACCAAATATCAAAAGTCCTACGAAGCAGTTATTATTAGAGCATGTGAACCGAGTGTATAGCTTGAGGTGGATCAGTGAACGAGATGGTAGGGTCATGTTACCAGCTTTGCCCGGCACGGCTATACCACACCATGTTACAGCACAATATATGGCTATTGCAAACAGAAACAGGTCTACTACAGAGAAATTTCATGTCGACACCTTATTTAAGCAAAGTTTGCTTTTTCTTTAAAGCCTAAAGTATACTTTGGTGCACCCTCCGCATAACGTAATTTTCGTCATCAGGAGGGTCCGCGGACGTCCACACTCTGTCTGCACAACAGCGCATGTGCAAGTGACTTGAGCACTTGAAATCCAAAGCAACTAGATTGTGTGCACGTACAGAACCCATAATTCCACACTCACGGTCAAAGGAGTATGCTTTGAAAGGCTCGAACACTTGTGCGTGAGACAGAGCGGAACTCGGAAAATGAACTATACCCGGGCCTTAAAGCCACCCAAAAATGAAAATTCTGTCATCAGTTACTCACCCTCAAATTGTTCCAAACCTGTATGAGTCTCTTTCTTCTGCTGAACACAAGGGAAGATATTTTAAAGAATATCTGTAACCAAGCAGATAGAACAACCATTCACTACCATAGTAGGGAAAAAATACTATGGTAGTGAATGGTTGTTCTATCTGCTTCTACAGAACTTTCCTTTTTGGGTGAACTATCCCTTTAAGTGTGAGCAGTACATTGAGCAAAGCAAACTGAGTTCCGGTACAGACTTGTCCTTTCAACCAGACTCGCTTGGAAGTTGTGCATCTTTGGAAGTGGTGTCGCTCGCAAAATAAAAAATTAAATACTGTGAGAGTTCTCTTTCGGTCAAAACTTAAAAATGCCATTTCGACTGAAATTTCGGTGCATCCCTTCTTAATACTGTATTTTTTTCTCTTTTTTTTTTTTCCTTTTTTAATTTCATTTGACTTTCTAATGTTTAATCAGAATATCATAAAACAAGCAACTGGTCAAAAGTTGCGTCAAAAAACAACTGGTCAAATGTTGTGTTAAAACAACTGGTCAAATGTTGTGTTAAAACAACTGGTCAAATGTTGTGTCAAAAAACAACTGGTCAAAAGTTGTGTCAAAAAAATATGGTCAAAAGTTGTGTCAAAGTTGTGTCAAAAAACAACTGGTCAAAAGTTGTGTCAAAAAAAATATGGTCAAAAGTTGTGTCAAAGTTGTGTCAAAACAACTGGTCAAAAGTTGTGTCAAAAAACAACTGGTTCTTTGGTTGAAACAAGTGTGCCACACAAGTCGGAAGTGAAGCCAAAACATTTCATTCGCCCCCCAGGTAGCTGGTCCCAGTACAGATCATAAACCCGCCCTCTCTATGTAATCTAATGGGACACAAGACAAACTAAACAATCAAATTACACTTCAAATATTTTTTTTCTAAAGATAGTTTGTCATTTTAGGTAGTTTTTGTCACGCGTATGAAAGTTCAAGTGTTCGTTTTTTAAATAAGCTGAGATTGACAGCATCTCTGAGCGAAGTAGTCATTGAGACACCAATAGGCTTTCTGGATTTTTGGGAGGAGATTGGAGCTTTAATTTCTATATTTCCATAACTGTTTATTTCACACTGACATAATCCGTTTTTCTATGGGAGCGTGGGCAGAGTGGGAGCGTGGGCCATTCTCTTGAGACCGCGGCTCCACTTCCTGTTCACTTCTGCGCAGACTCAGGTCTCAAGTCGGTGCAAGATATCAGTGCCGTATTGGGCTTTTCAACAATGGAAGAGAGTGAAGGTGCGTCGTCCATCTTTTTTCTTTTTTTTTTAGAGTCTATGGGGTGAAACGACTCCAGGACTCCAAACATTTAGTCCGCCTAAACCCTACCCATTCTTCCAATCAACAGCCAATTCCTGCCCTAAGTTTTCTTTATTTTTCAACAATGAATTTCACTCGGATGTACGTTGTAATATGGAAGAAAAGATCGTAACTTTGTGACTTTAAATATCAGCATGAAAAAGTTCCAGGGAAAAAAGGAAGTGATTTGGATGAAATATTCCTTTGAATGAGTGACACATAATTCAAAACTTTACTAAACAACCTCTGAGCGATGTAATGGTCTTCTGAGAACAACTATATTGTAGCTGTAGAATGAGTGTGTATAAGACATGTAGCAGTAGATATGACGTGGAAGTGCCTCAGACAGCATAAACTCACTGTGCCCCCAGAGAGCAGAGTTCAACCACACACTCAGAGCAAGAAACATTCCTCAACGACTGTGTATGTGTGTGCGTGTGTGTCAAGGAGAAGGTCTGTCTTTTCTCCCTGTTTCCTCTGTCGGCCCTGTTGTGTCTGCTGATAAGGCTCTGGTCTCTCTGTGCCCACTCCTCACACAGATTGTGTTTGTTCGCCGATGTGTGTGTGCGTTCAGACAGGAGATTGAGGGAGAGGGTGAGTGAGTGAGTGAGGGCCAACACACCAAAAATAAACACTCTGCAAATTGACTCCTCCCACATTGGGCCCGAAATCTTTCTTTCATTTCATACACACACACACCCAAAAGCAATTATTCCCAAAAGAATAGGCCGCAGCAAAGGATTCTGGGTGAAAGGGGGGTTTCAAAAAAGTGTGTGTGTGTGTCAAGATCATCATTCTGTCTAACTCTTCAGCCTCACTAATCTCTTTAAAGGCAGAAGCAGGTTTAATTGCCAATAGCTGTTGCATATTTAAAAGATTTAATTTAGGCTGTTTGCGAGGGAGCAGCGGAAAGCAGTGCAGGCCTTTGTTTTGTGGCTTGTGTGTGTGTGTGTATTTGTGTGTGACATGTGGCAGCCCTACAGACGGCAGGTGAGGCCAGGCGTGCTTGAATGGTATAAGATAAGACCGGCTCCTTTTCTGCTCAGATGGTCGGTCATTATCACGCCACACCACTCATTAACAAACACACATTTGCATCTTTACCATTCATTATTCCTCTCTTTTCTCTTTCTGTGGCCCGATCCTGTCCATCGCTTCTCGTCTTTTCACCCTGGACTCCTCTGCCCTTGCCAGTCACCTCTTTTCTTTGTCTTTTTCACTTCTCCCTTTCTTAATCTCTCTCTCTCTCTCTCTCTCTCTCTCTCTCTCTCTCTCTCTCTCTCTCTCTCTCTCTCTCTCTCTCTCTCTCTCTCTCTCTCTCGGACAGTGACGTTAAAGGGATACTTAAATGAAAATTATTTATTCACCCTCATGTTGTTTTAAATCCGTACACACACACGTACACACACACACACATGTTGGTCTATGTGGTTTACCGGGACTCTCCATAGGCGTAATGGTTTTTATACTGTACAAACCGTATTTTCTATCCCCTTACACTGCCCCTGCCCCTAAACCTACCCATCACAGGAAACATTCTGCATTTTTACTTTCTCAAAAAAACATCATTTAGTATGTTTTTAAGGCCATTTGAATTATGACGACATTTGATATGTCCTCATAAACCACATTTATAGTGTAATACCAGTGTAATACCCATGTAGTTATACAAATTTGTGTCCTCATAAACCACATAAACGTCTCACACACACACACACACACACACACACACACACACACACACACACACACACACACGTATCTGGTTCACTATCTTTGTGGGGGCTCTTCATAGACGTAATGGATTTTATACTGTATAAACTGTACATCCTATCCCCCTACACTGACCCTACCCCTAAACCTACCCATAACAGGAAACATTCTGCATTTTTACTTTCTCAAAAAAAAATTCTGTATGATTTATAAGCCTTTTGTAAAGTGGGGACCGCTGGCTGGTCCCCACAATGTAGGTGATATCAGGTTTTACTATCCTTTTGGGGATATTTGGTCCCCTTAATGTAATATAACCAAGGGCACACACACACACACACAAACACACACTCACACACACACACACACACACACACACACACACACACACACACACACACACACACACACACACACACACACACACACACAAACACACACACACACACACACACACACACACACACACACACACACACACACACACACACACACACACTGCCGTTCAACAGTTTGAATTGTTGAAATGTTTTTGAAAAAGAAAATAGTGCTCATCAAGGCTGCATTTATTTGATCAAAAATACAGTACAATACAGTAAAAACTGTAATGTGAAATATTAATAAATAGCTGTATATTAATTGATTGCACATACTGTACTATACTAAATAATTGTAAACTATTTGCTGTTTTCTAAGCTGAATTTTCATCAACCCTTGGAATCTTCAGTATCACATGATTCTAAAGAATTATAATGTGTTCAGTAAAAAAGAAATGGTGTGTGGAAACTGATACATTTTTCTTAATCTGGATTATTTGGATATAATGTTCAAAAGAGCAGTATTTATTTATTTATATTTTTTATATTTATTTTATTAAGTCTTTTGTAACATAATACATGTCTTTACTGTTATTAAGGTAAATTAAATGCATCCTTGCTGAATTAAAAGTATTAGTTTGTTTTTTTCTTCTTCTTTTTTCTTTTCTTCTTCTTTTGAACGGTAATGTAATCAATATAATAAATTGTCACCCTAGTGTTGTCTGAACTTCTTTGTTCGTCTTTGGCTCCAGTAAACATATTTCAACTCAAAACTTTGTGTACAATCATTTCCCTGACGTAGTTTTGGTACTGAGTTCAAAATCCAAAGCCTTGCGTTCGCTATAGCTCATGAAAACGACTCGACAGATTTGAAGTTTTTGCCCCTTACAGCAGCGACTTTCTTTTTGCATGTTCTGCAGACAAGGTGAACACTCTCAACTCATTTTTCCTCGCGGCTTTAATAAAAGGCTAAATGACCACACCTCAGATTTGGTCCTTTTTGAAGACTGAAAAAACTCCCAAGCGCTGACACTGCCTTCTGCCATTTTTTCTCATTCAAAAAACAACTGATGCTGACTGGACAGGAGATCATTCAGTTTGAAATAAACCCTCACATCTGCATCATTTATTGTAGACCAAGCAGTGCTCAAAACCTCCCGTTGTGGTTTCACGATTGATGGAGTTTATGGGTGCAAAATGTAGTAAACTTGTCCACGATGCAGGATCACAGAAGGAAACAATGACAATTAAAGGGATACTTTACCGTTTTTTTCATATTAAACTGTTATTCCCTTAACTAAGACGAGTTGATACATACCTCTCTCGTCTCAGTGCGTGCACTTAATCACTCTCAAGCGCGGTGACATTCTGATAGCATTTAACTTAGCCCACTAAGCCCAGTTCATTCACTATGGTACCAAACAAAGATCAAGTTAGAAGTGACCAAACACCTCCACGTTTTCCCTATTTACATACAGGACTATTTGAACGACCAAGTATTGTGGCACAAAATAAAACATGGCACTTTTCTAAGCTGGTTAAACAGGAGAACTATAATCAATTATGCATTTGGCAGTTTTTAGCGCGCCTTGACTATCGTACAGTCTGACATTAATGACAACTGAGATCTTACAGTGTGACATGGCTTACATCTGGGATCATGTTCGTACAGTCTGACAAGCAACATTCGCAAAGGATTGTGAAAAATCGCATAGTGTGCTCCTGGACAATCCTTTGCCCATTACTCTATAGAACTGAAAAGGGCTCTTAAGGAGAAGTCAGTTCCCCTCGCTGGAATCGGTTCCAAACTTTAGAATCGACTCTCGATTCCACAATGCTTTGAAATCGATTCCCAGCCCTAGATATTATTAACGGTCAGTACATTTTAATCGTGGTTTACCGTGAAACCAGCAATCGTTCCATCCCTAATGACAACAGGTGAGAGTGAGTAAATTATGACAGACATTTTATTTTTGAGTGGCACTATCCTTTTAATATTCTAAATTGCCATTTTGTAAGGTTGTTTGTAAGTATGCGAATGTATCTCTTCATCCCTCTCTCTTTCCGTCTCTCTCTTTCTGTTCCCCTGTGTTGAAGATTTATAAAGCCATCCATTCAAATCTGTCACTTTTATTATTTCAGCTCAGAGGAACGTCATCTCAAACATGCTCTTTAATGAGTCAAGGGGGGGAAGGTGATATGAATTATTAATCTTCAATCACCACCTAAAATGAATTAAAAATGACCAAGTTTTAAAATAATTCCCCCCTCGCAGAAATTCTACTGTTTAGAGTCTACTGTTTAGTCATACACACAAATGAAATATCAATTAGTTTTCCATGAAAAAAAGAAGCCCATTTTTGTTTAGACTCTCATATCATCTCAGACACAGAGTTATTTGATTTCTGTCCATCCATGCATAATGTCTTTGTGATACACTCTGTGCATCATCGTTCACATGTCACTAATTCAAAAAAAGGTCTGAATTGCAGCGATAGATGAATGAATGTGGTGTAAATGCAGAAACAGATGCTTAAAAGCCCCTGCAGTCTCTGTCAGATCAACAGGTTTATATAATGATTAAGAACTCAAGAGCTGTGTAATCAATTTACAGTATTCCGCCTGTCCTAAAAAAATAAATCTATATACAGAGTGATTTAAAATCCCTCAGCAGCTACAGATTATGAAGGGTTCTGTCTGTCTGCTCTTGTGTATTGATAAAGATTTTCTCCAGCAAGGCTCAGTTTGTTGCCTCACAAAGCTATGCATGTTTGCGGTCTGCTTGATGGGAATTGAAATGTCTTTCTTCTCTAATTACAGTTTGTTGTTTGTCTTCAGAAGGGTGGAGAGGAGGGCTCTGTGGTCAGAAGCAGGGAGGGGTCAGCGAATGAACTAGCCCAGAGCAACGTTTCCAGCATGATGTTGGGTTCGGGCGGTAAAACAGCTGAAAGCTGACCACGAAGAATACATGAAGTCAATATCCTATAGAGAAATAAGACCATTTTTAGTTACTTAGTAGTTTAGTTAATATTTTATTATTTTCATTATGCAAGTGTAAAATGCATTAGTCAAGTGCAATGTTTCTCAACCATTCTGAACTTAAAGGTCCCGTTCTTTGCGATTCCATCTTTCAAACTTTAGTTAGTGTGTAATGTTGCTGTCAGAGCATAAATAATACCTGTAAAATTATAAAGCTCAAAGTTCAATGCCAAGAGAGATATTTTATTTAACAGAAGTTCCCTTTCAAAGCCTACTACAGCGAACGGCCGGTTTGGACTACAGCAGGAAGTGCAGGGATGTAATGACGTCACTAGAACCATTTGTTGACTAACCCTCCGCCCACAAGAACACGCAAAATAGGGGGCGTGGTCTCGTTGCTCTCCCACGTGGAGAAGAGCGCGCATTCAGCGCTTGCATCCCGTTATGGTAAGAGGCGGGACCTTTCCGGGCAAAGTGCACTAAGCTGCTGTCCAATCACAACACGGGAAGCGCTGGCCCAATCAGAAAATCAAAGAAAATCACAATTCTTTTTTTTAATGTATTTATTGGAAGCATAGTCTTTCATAAAGTTCAAATGAATAATAATAATATACAATATAATATATAATGATATATCTATCAAGGATTTTTACTTTTAAAAATTGTAGATCCTGGCTAAACACATCAATAATAATAATAATAATAATAATAATAATAATAATAATAATTATTATTATTATTATTATTATTATTATTATTATTAGTAGTAGTAGTAGTAGTAGAGTCCAGTTTAACCCAATCCATCCATCCATCCAGTCCAATGCTATCCAATCCAAACCACCCACCCATATCCAATTCAATCAATCCATCCATCCATCTAGTCCAATGCAATAGAAATCAATGCAGTGCAGTGCAATGCAATCAAATCCCATCCATCCATCCATCCATCCATCCATCCATCCATCCATCCATCCATCCATCCATCCATCCATCCATCCATCCATCCACCCGTCCAGTCCAATGCAATGCAATCCAATCCAATCCATCCACCCACCCACCCATCCATCTATCTATCTATCCATCCATCCATCCATCCATCCATATCCATCCATCCATCCATCCAGTGCAGGCCATCCATCAATCCATCCATCTATCCATATCCATATCCATCCATCCAGTGCAGGCCATCCATCCATCCGTCCATCCATCCATCCATCCATCCATCCATCCATCCATCCATCCATCCATCCATCCATCCATCCATCCATCCATCCAAATCCAATCATTCATCCAATCCAATCCATCCATCCATCCATCCATCCATCCATCCATCCATCCATCCATCCATCCATCCATCCATCCATCCATCCATCCATCCATCCATCCATCCATCCATCCATCCATCCATCCATCCATCCATCCATCCATCCATCCAGTCCAATCCAATCCAATCCAATCCAATCCAATCCAATCCAATCCAATCCATCCATCCATCCATCCATCCATCCATCCATCCATCCATCCATCCATCCATCCATCCATCCAAATAAAAAATAAATTAATAATCATCCATCCATTTAATTTTAAGTAAGCCTGCATCTGTATAATAGAAATGATTATTATTTACATTTGCAAATGGTCTTCCACAGCCACTGATCAGCTTTTACTACTTTTTCATAATAACTCCTTTTGCGTTCCAAAGAAAAGGCCTATTTTTCTCATTTTGAAAACAAGATGAAGCAAATTATATGTGGAAGGTGCAGCTTCACAGATAGACTAACCTAATTTAAATATGTGTATGGAGATTTCTTGGACACATACAAATGCTTTTTTTTTGTTGGAAAATTGCATTTAATAACCACTTGGCTCAAAAAGTTAGGGGGCACTAATGGGCATGACGGTTCTGAACGTGATTAACCTCGGACAGCAAATCAATCAACTGAAGCATTGTGGGCATTTGTGTTCAATGACCAGCTGACCTACAGTATGTGTCTGTTCACATACAGCACAATACAGTTGACTGTGCCCAAACATGCACAAAGAGCATATTGTTCACGCTTGTGAGGTAAGCAGTGAGGAAGACATACTTCATCTCAAACTCCTCCCAGCACACTCATATTCCCTGCTTCAGAAGAGACTCTATGTTCACATTTTCACATCTCTTTTTTTAGGGTGAATTATAGTATATATTGCAAGTTCTTCTTAATGAATTAAACACGTTTAAAATATTTTTATTGCTTGTGACATCAATGCAGTGCAACTCAGATGTGGTGTAACATTAATGTTAGAGAAATGCATTGCGTAATGTTTTTCTTGGAAATGTACTAATTGACACATCTGTGCAAATCGAATTATTTATGTGAAAGGCGTCATATTCCAAACATTTGTTGCTTTTTTCCCCCTGATGTCCATTTATACTGTTAGTCAAGGATTCTTGGTCCAAAAACAGTCAGAACGTGTATTCAAATGCGTCTTTTGTATGTAAATGTTCCCTGTTCTAATTGGCCTCTGCATGCCAGTGTAGTTTCTTTCTTTCTTTCTTTCTTTCTTTCTTTCTTTCTTTCTTTCTTTCTTTCTTTCTTTCTTTCTTTCTTTCTTTCTTTCTTTCTTTCTTTCTTTCTTTCTTTTTTCTTTCTTTCTTCAGCAGTTTATAAAAGATCTTGAAGGAAAAACTGAAAACAAAAAAGACGAAAAGGTGTTTAGTTAGAAAACAAACAAGAAGTCTATAAATAGGTGACGTAGGGTGCGAGCACATGGGCTACATTGATCTGTCGAGGAAACGAGCAAAAGAACATGGGGTGCAATGACCTCACAAACAGGAGCCCGTCTCCAACTCCCAAAAACAAATAAATCTTCGAGGACAAACAATCTGCTCTCAGACACATGGCTTTTACAGAGGGATTTTACCCATGCAGATGAGAGGCCGGGTTTGTTAGGAGAGCAGGTTTCATGTGGTGTTTCAGTTCGATTAGACAATGGAAAAGCGTGAAATCCGCTGAAATCCAAGTCCCACGTCTCGTTTGTGGTGTCAGATTTTGTCATTGAGCGGTCAGACTGGGGTTTATGGCTTATTGTAATACAGGCTTTTACAGAAGTTTCTACCATAAACTCGGGCTAAATGGGAGTTTTAATAACAATGCAGGCTTGAAACACATTTTCCTATTCTCATTAAAGCTTCATGTTTGTTTGTGGTGTTTACTGGTGCATTTTACAGGCTGTATTACTGTGTTCCAGTGTTAGACGTTTATATCAGTCCCTGCCCTATGTGCCCTCTGAAGCAAGTACAGCTTCAAAGTTAGTACAGATATGAGGGTTAGTATGAAATGCATTGCAGTGCAAATTACTAATTAATATCACAATATAAAGGAAAGAGTTGTGAACATGCTGATGTGTTAGAGTAGTATTTATTTAAATTGCATTTATTTAAAAAAACAAATACAGTAAAAAAACAGTAATATTGTGAAATATAAATACAACTAATAATCGTACTTATTTTTAGTCTGTTTGTTCCCATGTGTTTGTTACTAGTGGTTCAGTTTAGTCCTGATTATTCTCTAGTTTGTTCCCTTGGTTACTCATTGATCCCCTGTCAATCATTATGGTATTTAAGCCCTAGTTTCCTCAGGTCATTGTCCAGTTTCATCTTTTTTTCCGGTGGTTGTGTGTTATTTTTCTCCTGCGATCTCCTTTGTGTATCTTTGTGAATTAATAAAGAAGTGTTTTTTTTTTTATTCTCCTGCATCGTGCGATTACTACAGCCACTACATATGACAAATAATAACTGTTTTCTATTTTAAAATATAATTAATTAATGTAATGGTAACCAAATATTATTTGAGCTGGTAGTACTGTATTTCTTTATTTAGACATACAAGAAAGAGCACAAGCTATTTTTGTAAGCAGCCATGGCTCCTGAAGGTTTTTTCCATTAAAAAAGAAAAGAAAAGATTTTAACATTGATTTGAAGCACAAACGTCTATGAAAATCAAGAAAAATTACAATGTTATAAGACTTAAAGAAGTGTATGTAAGATTGTGGCCAAACCTGGTACTGCAATCACTATCTGCTGGTAATATACATGTTAATAAGAAGGTATTTAATAGTAAATATTAAGGGTGTGACGAGATCTCATGCCACACGATCTTGCAATATTAAAAGGTTGACGATTTCTCGTCGAGGTAAACAACTGTCTCATGATATCGCCATGATGGCATGTGAGGGTCAAATTAACATAGAATATTTCACCACTATGTTTACATTATATTACAGTGCACACCGCAGAACCACCTCCACTGTCGTTTTGCTATTTTATAGAAATAAAAATCATTTAATTACATTAGATAAAAGTGGCTTCACAGTTCACTGATCATGTGTCGAGAGTAAGGCGAGATGAATGACAATACCATTGTGAAGGATTCATTGCGTAACAGCCTAAGCGTCCAATAAATGTGTTATCTTGCAGAATGTGCGCTCAGCATCGCGGCACCCTATACACAGAGTACATGCGATCGCAAATTTGCAAACAAAAGTGAAATGCGGGCTCCCTGATGCGTACAAATTAGGCTACATCTTCCAATATCAAATCTTTTAGCTGTGTAATTGTAACCACTTCTTAGTTCTTGTCTCTGTTTGCATTTTGAATATTGAGAGAGAGTTTGCACTTAATAAATAATTGTTGTGTTATTTATACTGTTTTTATTTCTATGTTAAAGTGGTGGTGAGGAGTTAAATAAAAAGGTCACAGCCTCCATCAGATGTTCTGGAAGCTCATAATTCATGTACAGTAAGGTCTATAGAGACTCCAGTGTTACTGCCATCCATGTGGATGTTACTTTGACACCTCCTACCTAAGCATTGTTGCAGACCATGTACACCCTTTTATGGAAACGCCTCTTTCATGGAAACGCCTCTTTCAGCAGGATAATCCGCCCTGCCACAGAGCAAAAATGGAATGGTTTGAGGAGCACAATGAGTTTGAGGTGTTGACTTGGACTTAAGTCCCCCGTTCTCAATCCAATCGAGCATCTTTGGGATGTGATTAACAATCAAGTCCGATCCATGATGGAGGCCCCACCTCGCAACTTACAGGACTTAAAGGATATGCTGCTTATATATTGGTGCCAGATACCACAGCACACCTTCAGGTGTCTAGTGGAGTCCATGCCTTGTCGGGTCAGGGCTGTTTTGGCAGCAAAAGGTGGACCAACACAATATTAGGTGGTCATAATGTTATGCCTGGTCAGTGTATATAAACGCAAACAGGTAAAATATTTGATAGTGTAGAGAGAGCGACTCGATTATGTCACTTTAAAATGCTTCATGGGAGGATCCTACTGTGGGAGGATCCTACTGTGATGAATGGATCCTACTCTTTAGGATTCTTTGGTCGTGTAGTTGGATTTTGGCTATTAAATAGGATTTTTTTTTTTAAATGTCAAAATTACACTGACCGCTGTCTTCAACAGAAGCATTTAGCATCAGTTAATAACCTTAGAGCTCTTGTTGTAGGTCTGTCTTTAAAGGTTTAAACAGAATCATTAAACATCAATTTGTCTTTGGAGAAAATGAAAGGGGGAATCCAACTGTTGAAATCCTGATAGCAATCCCCGTTTTTAATAAATACATCATCTGATGTTCTCTTAATGCAACTAAAACAGTAGTAAATCGTTTGTTTTCTTCTTCTCCAGATTGCTTAATGCTATTCATAATATTCCAAAGCCTGGAAGCAAAAAGAGTGGCGCATGAGGAGGTTAGCTGGATGTTTCCGAGGTTATTAGTTAGAATATCAGCATGTCAGATGTCAGCCGCTGTGATGTGGAGAGGTTTGTGTGTGTGTGTGTGTTTGTGTGTATGTAAGCATCCTCACTGGGCTGTATTGATATTCAGATGCTTATCATGAGGGACTCCTACAGGGGTCTTTAATGTGGCGTTCTGATAAGTTGCGCAGTGAAGGCCACGGAGCATGTAAACGGCTGTCAGCGGATCCGCATCTCTGATCCGCCCTGTCAGAGCAGAATTGAGTTAGCACGTAACGCAGGAGCTCATCCAGGTTATCTGATACAGGGAGATGTGTACACAAATGATGCTACGCTCACCGGGCTCAGACACGCATGTCTCCATGCGCTGCGGATTTAAAGACGTGATTAAAGAGCGATTGTAAATCACAACTGAAATAGAACTTCCCAAGAGGACATTTTTCTAGGTTGACAAGGCCTTGGAAAAACCATATTTGCTAGGTAACCGTGTGTAGCGTCTTCCCACAGGGCAGGTATGCTGACTCGAGTCTGTCTGAGGATCTTGACAGTGTGTGTTTGTGTGATAAATGCTTATCAGCTCTTCTTTCTCCAGATGGGCAGCCCTGACAGCTCTATCTGTGCTCAATTTAATGTGGATCAGACTGATGCATATGCACAGGGGTTCATTTGGGATTTTGCTTTTCGGTGTTCTAGACCAGGTGTTCCAGGAGACTGCAATGGGGTACTAGATTATTATTATTATTAATAGTAATATTTTACTAATTTAGATCATAAGATCATCTCACTATTAACGTATTACTGCTTATTAATAGTTAATTAGGTATTGGGTAGGATTAAGGAATGTAGAATATTGTCATGCAGAATTAGGCAATAATATGTGCTTTATAAGTGCTAATAAACAGCCAATATTCTAGTAATATGCATGCTGATAAGCAACTAAATAATAGTGAGAATTGGACCCTAAATTAAAGTGTTACCATAATTTTTAATAACATACAGTACTGTTCAAACGAGTCAAAAGAAATTACTACTTTTATTCAGCAAAGATGCATCAAATTGCTCAGCAGTTACAGTAAATACATTCATAGTGTTATAAAAGGTTTTAAATAAATGCATCCAAAAAAAACACTCACAAAAATGTCTCATCGTTTTCACTAAAATATTAAGTTGCACAACACTGATGATGCTGAAAATTCTCAGGAATAAATGATTTCAAAAGCATTAAAAACAAATTGAACATCAAAAATATTCCAACACCCAACATACTGAATTTGCGTATTTAATAATAATATTAAATAATATATATAAAGTATAATATATACACATTTTTTTTGTTTTGTTTTTTAGCTTCATCACATTGTGACAACATTTTGACACTGTATAAAAGACAACTGTCTAATTTTGGAAACATTATCTTAATAAGTTTATAATTTTTTAAGCTTTTTTAAGATCAAAGCTTTATAATTTGCCTGTAAAACAAAAATGTACTTATGATAGCTTTATATATAGCTTCCATTATATTTTGTGAAGGGGGGCTATCACATCGTGTTTGGGGGTTCTTGGCATCAAAAAAGTTGAAAATCCCTTTCCTAGACTAAATATAATATGTCATTCCGTTTTGGATTGTTCCAGCGCAAATGAACCTCTCTGTACACACCATGTCTGCCACACAGGGTCTCCCCAAACAACTATAAACAGTTTATTCCTCCCTATCCTCAAACATACACATATATCCACTCTCTCTTTTTCGCATGGCTCTTTGAGCATGAAACCACATCTAGGTAATACATTCCTCTGTTAGAGGACTCTTTGGCATGTAGTTTGTCTTCTTAGCAGGACAGAAGTTTCAATTCTGTAGAGGCCTGTGTCTTTCGGAATTTTACCATCCCTCCTTCCATAGTAACTCAATGAAAAATTATTAAGTAAATACTTCATTCAAAACCAAGCATTCCAAATATGTTGCCAATGCACCAGCTTGAGCTCTTGTTCACATCAATAAGGCTAAATGAGCATTTCTGAAAATGTTGTTTTTCCAGCTGAAATGTGCTAATGCAACTTTGCCGTTTTAACTGTTAGGACACGCTTGAAAACTCTATAAAGACTTGAGTCTCAGCGGTTTCCTCTAGGGTGCCAAACCACCCTGTTACGGACACCTTGCACATACCGTTCACTCCTGTAATCGCTGACTGTCTGAGTCCTCTCGGCCAGTTCATTAAGGGAGTAAATATTTCCGTTTGGAATGGGGCAAGGAGCTGGAGAGCGTCCAGGGTGCTCTCAAAGCAAGACATGAACCCGCAACTAAAACAACTATTACGAGCCACTGCGCTGCCAAAGTCTACCCATTTATTTAGCCAACAGAAACCCTAAAAGTAGACATTGGACCATCGGCACACCAGGTATGCGGTGAAACGGAGCTGTGAAAACACAGTCTTCAATGTGTGCATCGAACAATGGATAATTATAATAAAAATGAGCATTTTGTTAGCCACGCAGGAAACGTGTCTGAAAACCGAGCCTGTGTCAGAAGAAGCAGACTTCTGCCAGTGAGGATAAACGAGTACCAAAAAGAGAAATAAAGAGCGTAAATAGAAGAATACGTTATTCAGTGGTGATTAAATAGTAGTTTTGTTCAGGCCCTGTCCAGATGTTGAGTCTATGTATTTTATTTTTACATTCTTGGCCTCTGGCCCGTATATATTTTGGATAAGGCCCGGGAGTATATAATATCAGTGGAAAATGATGTGGTCTGGTACCTTTTAAATAACATTTCCGCCTTTTTGTGCTGCTTTCTTGTTTTTCTTTCCATGTTTTCTTTTATTTTGGAATTAGGTCGGAGAGGTGCTGTTTAGAAATGTGCTGAAAAGGGAGGGAGTTTGGAGCGCTAGGGGATTGGACCACATTCCCCACTCTCTCTGGACACCCCAGCCCCCCTCTTTATCCCTCTTCAGAAAATATATGAGATAAAAGAGGAGGAAGTTAAGGGTCCTGGATGGAGGAGGTCAAAACAGTCAGGCTCAAGCCCAACTTTAGCTGGAGTACAGACTTTTACATGTCAGAGTCTAATTGACTTGTCTTGGCAAAGGGGGATTACAGATGAGGACATTTCTGCCCCAGTTCAGTTTTTTCCCATTTTCCTTTTTTTGTGATTTATTTCAGGACAAATTTGAGGGGAAGCCGGGTAAAATCAGTGCAAGAAAAGTTAATTGAGTCGTAACATTGTGGTACACTCTTGGGACGAGGTATAAAACTTGAAGCCTGAGGTCTGGCCACAAACTAACCCACATACATATGGCCCTTTGAGCCAAGGTGACAGAATGAAGAGGTAAGAGGAAGTGAGAGGTGGCCTGGTGTTAGGGTTTTCTTGACTTCGCATGACTGTAACTGCGGCGTGACCCTCCTTGGCCCAAGCCCTGATGAGTTCAGTGGCTACTAGTGAATGTCATGCATGGGTTGAGGTGAAGGGGCAGGGTTTTCATAAGTGTGTTTGGAGAGTTGGACTTGGCATCTACAGGTGATCAAAAGTCCTCATGACTGACATTTGCCTGCAACCAAGAGACAAATATGATACTTATGGAAGCCCATTTTCACCACATAAGGGAAAAAATATGTTTCAGGAAATCATGTTTATCAACTGAGCTTGCCATTGAATGAGAAGCCTGGCTACCACGCGAGTCTGACGGATTGAAGCAAGCAAGCTTCCCAGCTAACCCACGACGTAACAGTTACGTAATTTAATCGTACTTTTTGGTAATTTCATGACTTACCAACTGACAACGTAGTCTCAACGTTGCATGCCTGTAATTTCCTTACCATAAAATGACCTCCTCACAACGTTGTCAGTACAATCTCTGAACGTCACAATATTACCAACAAAGTTCCAGATACGTACTCTGCACGTAATATTTTGGTCATTTTATGACTGACTGACAACGTAACTACAACGTTGCATGCCTGTAATTTTCTTACCATAAAATGACCTTCTCACAACGTTGTCAGTAGGATCTCTAAATGTCACAATATTACCAACAACGTTCCAGATACATACTCTGTCTGTGTGTAATATTTTGGTAATGTTATAACTGACTGACAATGTAACTACAACGTGCAATATTATTACCATTAAATTACCAACACACAACGTCGCCAGCAACGTCACCTGCTTGTAATTTCATTACAATCATTGCAGTTTCTTTATGGTCTGATTTATTATGTTCTGATTGTCAGAATTTGCTATTTAAAATGTGTAATTAAATTTCAGACACAAGATTGAAATTCCTCCTAAGATAATTGTTTATTTTAAACAATTAAGAACAGGAAAGATCTTTTTATATAAAAAGTGACATGTCACGTGACACACTGTGCGTGCCTCCACAGCTGAAGTCACAGGAACAGGCAATATTATCAACAACAGTTCATTTTTCTGGAGTGTAAAACTTTTTATTGCATAATATTTCAAAGAAAACGTTGGAATAATGACAGATATGGCCTCTCTACATCTCATCTAACAGTAGTAGATACTGAAGGAGAACGTGCTTGCCTGGTGGCTGTTGGGAGTTGGAAACGGTAAACACACGTTTACACAGCTAGAAAAGACCAGGAGAAGACAGCGTCGATATTTCGCTCTCGTTTTTATCGCCAGTTATCTAAAAAAAAAAAAAAGTTCAACAATGGTGTCAGATTGGTTAAGTAACATTGCCTACAGTCTACTTAAAGTATTTATGTTAATATTTATACCTATTGTTACATATTTATGTGGTATCTTTCCTGAATCGTTTGAAATGTCAACTAGCAAATGGTAATTACGCTAGCACAATATAAGTTATGTTTAACATTATAATGCTGAGCACAGAGCATCTTGAATGCTCCCATTTTTTTGTTTCATAATTTGGGTGTGTTTTTCAAAATAAATGAACTGAATGAACTAAAGTCTCGTTGAGTCTGCATTCGTCATTCACATCCATTGAAATAGCCTTTAAATTAGTTTGGGCAAATAAGGACATAAATTAGGATAAACTACAACATGTCCGCCTATTGAAAAATAAATAATTGTAAAAATTACGAACTGATTACCAACCAAGCCTGCAGTCTCCCTTTCAGATACTGAAGCTTTCGTGCCTCGATCGCCCCCCGGTGACCGGTCCCAGTATAGCCGCCCCTCTGTGTTTTCTAATGGACGCGAGGCAAAATAACAATAAAATTATACTTCAAATATTTCCCCCCCAAAGTTAGTTTATGTCATTGAAGGCAGTTATCATCACGATTTCATTTCAAGTGTTCGTTTTTAAAATAAGTTTAGTTTTAATTCTTTATCTGACGCTATAAAAACGGGGGGGGGGGGGGTGACGTCATGATTGACAGCTGAGATCAACGTCTTCTCTGAGTGAAGTTGTCAATGAGGCACTAACAGACTTTTTTCAGAATTTTTGGGAGCAGATTGGAGCTTTAACTTTAATTTCTACATTTCCATAAGTGTTTATTTCACACCAACATAATTAATTGTTCTGCATCTGCGAGAGTGTGGGCGGGCTTTTGATATCGCAGCTGTACTTCCTGCTCTACTTCCTGCGCTCTACTGCGACACTCCGGTCCCGAAATCTCTACTGCGCAGACTCGGTCCCACGATGTCAGCGCCGTGCAGGCCGCCTGAAAGCTTTAAATATGGCAAGCGGAAATGGATGATGTCGAGTTGTCCATTTTTTTTACCGTCTATCTTACCAACACACAACTATTGATCCATGGTGTTGCCACTGACAACGTTACAATGTTACGTTGTGACAACGTATCCAGGAATTTCACTTTTCCAGTTGCCACTACTTTACTAGTTACGTCACCACGACGAAAGTTTAGTCAGCAGATTATGTTGCAGTTACGTAACAGCCACGTATTTGTGTTAGATTATTATTATTATTTTTTTAAATTAATTGATTGTTAATTATATTTATTTATTTTATTTATTTCATTAGTTTTTTTCAGTTTTACTCAATGTGTTGAATGGGCAGCTTTAGTTGTTTTAAAATATTACTTTCGTAAGTTTTATATAAATTATGGTTTGTGTTTTAGAATAGTGGAAAGACTGCATTGACCAATTGCTATTTGTTTTACACATCCATTTATATGTTATTAATTAATCTGTGGGGAATTGCTCTTCCTGAGCTGTATTACTTTTTATGACCTTATTTGTTTTATTGCATCTTTACAGATATATTTGTTCTATAAACCTGCTAATCATAGACTGCAAAAAATCCACAGAGAGTCCATATGCCTCTGAATTATTTATTTTTTTAATGTTGCACATCAGAGTAAAGTGAACAGGAAGAAAACAGATGTGCTAAAGGTCGAGAAACTTTGAAAAAACTTTGTGCAGGCAAAATCTAGAGGGGAGAGGAGTTAGCAGCTGCCTGAAGCTGAGTTAGCGATAAACACCTGAAAAACAGCTCTCAACTTTCTTTTATTTGGAGCGCTAATGGAAGACTGCTGCCAGGAGTGGGAGCTCCCCGGTGCATTGCGTCTGTTGAGAGAGTATCTGTGCCTGCCACTCCAATTAAAGCAATCTACAGTGAGAGAGAGAGAGAGAGAGAGAGAGAGAGAGAGAGAGAGAGAGAGAGAGAGAGAGAGAGAGAGAGAGAGAGAGAGAGAGAGAGAGAGAGAGAGAGAGAGAGAGAGAGGAAAGCCAGAGGAGTATCATCTGGATCCAAAGCTCTTTCCCAGCCAAGTCACAATTGTTTAGTCTGAAAGAGAAGAGTGTCAGGGGGAAACGGCTGTGTGTGTGTGTGTTGGGGGGTAAGCGAGAGCAAAAAGAGAGAGACAAAGATAGACAGAGGACGACTGTATGTGCACGCTGTTGTAGGGCACGGATGACTGCCGGTGGAAGCGTTTATAAAATGTGATGTCACATTTCAATGGAGCTGTAAGATATGAATGTTTCTAGGGGTGATTTTTGGCTAAGTAAATGCACATACTCTTAATGTATTGCCAAATGTAACATCTGCTCAAAGGGTGGTGACGCACACTATCTCAAAGTCACACACAAACAGACGCCAGCAATATATTACACTTGATTTAACTAGCACGTGTAGCTAACAGCTACATCATGTCCACTCAGCACACAGCAAATGGCTTCTCTCAGTCGAAGTGCCGAACTGAGCCGCTCAGCCAATAATAAACACGCATAAAATAAAGTGAGCACACTTTGTGCTAAAATGTTTGCTGCATATTATAAGCTAAAAATAGTTAAGTGTTTGCAAATAATAAGTTGTGATTATTTCTGATTGCTTACTAAGAGCTCAAGTTTGTAATATCCACTTGACTGTTAGGGTGTTTTCACACTTGGTCCATTTCAGGGGTCTGAGCGTGGTTCGCGTGATTTTTGGTGTGTGAACCATATGTGAACACTCCTAACGATCTCAGACCCCTTTAAAGCGAACCGAGCCGAGACCATCACGGGAGGTGGTCTGGGTACGGTTCGATTTCATCTTATGGTACGGTTCGCTAAAAACACGCAGTCTGAACACAAACCTCTCTGGGCTTACTTGATTTTTTCTGTTCGTGAATTCTAATGTAGTTTGGTCATCAGATGCCTCCGTACAAATCGGCTGTTCATCGCGGCTAGTTCAGCCATCAAACCATGAAGAAACATTTATATTTTTTTTCAGGATTGATTTTCTTTGATTAATAGAAAATTCAAAAGAACAGCATTTATTTGACATGAATCAAATAATGTGTTTGCTGTCACTTTTGATCAATTTAGCGTGTTGTTATGAGGTTTCTATGGTGTTCTGAATGTTAGCGTGTTGTTATGAGGTTTCTAAGGTGTTCTGAATGTTAGAGTGTTGTTATGAGGTTTCTAAGGTGTTCTGAATGTTAGCGTATTGTTATGAGGTTTCTAAGGTGTTCTAAATGTTAGCGTGTTGTTATGAGGTTTCTAATGTGTTCTGAATGTTAGCGTGTTGTTATGAGGTTTCTAAGGTGTTCTAAATGTTTGCGTGTTGTTATGAGGTTTCTAATGTGTTCTGAATGTTAGCGTGTTGTTATGAGGTTTCTAAGGTGTTCTGAATGTTAGCGTATTGTTATGAGGTTTCTAAGGTGTTCTAAATGTTAGCGTGTTGTTATGAGGTTTCTAAGGTGTTCTGAATGTTAGAGTGTTGTTATGAGGTTTCTAAGGTGTTCTAAATGTTTGCGTGTTGTTATGAGGTTTCTAAGGTGTTCTGAATGTAAGCGTGTTGTTATGAGGTTTCTAAGGTGTTCTGAATGTTAGCGTGTTGTTATGAGGTTTCTAAGGTGTTCTGAATGTAAGCGTGTTGTTATGAGGTTTCTAAGGTGTTCTGAATGTTTGCGTGTTGTTATGAGGTTTCTAAGGTGTTCTAAATGTAAGCGTGTTGTTATGTGGTTTCTAAGGTGTTCTGAATGTTACTGTGTTGTTATGAGGTTTCTAAGGTGTTCTGAATGTTAGCGTGTTGTTATGAGGTTTCTAAGGTGTTTTGAATGTTAGTGTGTTGTTATGAGATAGCTAGAGTGTCCTGAATGTTAGAGTGTTGTTATGAGGTTTCTAAGGTGTTCTGAATGTTTGCGTGTTGTTATGAGGTTTCCAAGGTGTTCTGAATGTTAGCGTGTTGTTATGAGGTTTTTAAGATGTTCTGAATGTTAGCGTGTTGTTATGAGGTTTCTAGGGTCTTCTGAATGTTAGCGTGTTGTTATGAGGTTTCTAAGGTGTTCTGAATGTTAGAGTGTTGTTATGAGGTTTCTAAGGTGTTCTGAATGTAAGAGTGTTGTTATGAGATTGCTAGAGTGTTCTGAATGTTAGCGTGTTGTTATGAGGTTTCTAAGGTGTTCTGAATGTTAACGTGTTGTTATGAGGTTGCTAAGGTGTTCTGAAAGTAAGCGTGTTGTTATGAGATTTCTAAGATGTTCTGATTGTTTGCGTGTTGTTATGAGGTTTCTACGGTGTTCTATATGTTTGCTTGTTGTTATGAGGTTTCTAGGGTGTTTTGAATGTTAATGTGTTGTTATGAGGTTTCTAAGGTGTTCTGAATGTTTGCGTGTTGTTATGAGGTTTCCAAGGTGTTCTGAATGTTAACGTGTTGTTATGAGGTTTCTAAGGTGTTCTGAATGTTAGCGTGTTGTTATGAGGTTTTTAAGATGTTCTGAATGTTAGCGTGTTGTTATGAGGTTTCTAAGGTGTTCTGAATGTTAGCGTGTTGTTATGAGGTTTCTAGGGTGTTCTGAATGTTAGCGTGTTGTTATGAGGTTTCTAAGGTGTTCTGAATGTTTGCGTGTTGTTATGAGGTTTCTAAGGTGTTCTGGATGTAAGCGTGTTGTTATGAGGTTTCTAAGGTGTTCTGAATGTAAGCGTGTTGTTATGAGGTTTCTAAGGTGTTCTGAATGTTAGTGTTGTTATGAGGTTTCTAATGTGTTCTGAATGTTAGCGTGTTGTTATGAGGTTTCTAAGGTGTTCTGAATGTTAGCGTGTTGTTATGAGTTTTCTAAGGTGTTCTGAATGTTAGCGTGTTGTTATGAGTTTTCTAAGGTCTTCTGAATGTTAGAGTGTTGTTATGAGGTTTCTAAGGTGTTCTGAATGTAAGAGTGTTGTTATGAGATTGCTAGAGTGTTCTGAATGTAAGCGTGTTGTTATGAGGTTTCTAAGGTGTTCTGAATGTAAGCGTGTTGTTATGAGGTTTCTAAGGTGTTCTGAATGTTTGCGTGTTGTTATGAGGTTTCTAGGGTGTTCTGAATGTTAATGTGTTGTTATGAGGTTTCTAAGGTGTTCTGAATGTTTGCGTGTTGTTATGAGGTTTCTAAGGTGTTCTGAATGTTAGAGTGTTGTTATGAGGTTTCAAAGGTGTTCTAAATGTTTGCGTGTTGTTATGAGGTTTCTAAGGTATTCTGAATGTTAGCGTGTTGTTATGAGGTTTCTAAGGTGTTCTGAATGTTAGTGTGTTGTTATGAGGTTTCTAAGGTGTTCTGAATGTAAGGGTGTTGTTATGAGGTTTCTAAGGTGTTCTGAATGTAAGCGTGTTGTTATGAGGTTTCTAAGGTGTTCTGAATGTTAGCCTGTTGTTATGAGGTTTCTAAGGTGTTCTGAATGTTAGTGTTGTTATGAGGTTTCTAAGGTGTCCTGAATATTAGCGTGTTGTTATGAGGTTTCTAAGGTGTTCTGAATGTAAGCGTGTTGTTTTCTAAGGTGTTCTGAATGTAAGCGTGTTGTTATGAGGTTTCTAAGGTGTTCTGAATGTAAGCGTGTTGTTATGAGGTTTCTAAGGTGTTCTGAATGTTAGCGTGTTGTTATGAGGTTTCTAAGGTGTTTTGAATGTTTGTGTGTTGTTATGAGGTTTCTAAGGTGTTCTGAATGTTAGCGTGTTGTTATGAGGTTTTTAAGATGTTCCGAATGTTAGCATGTTGTAATGAGGTTTCTAGGGTCTTCTGAATGTTAGCGTGTTGTTATGAGGTTTCTAAGGTGTTCTGAATGTTAGCGTGTTGTTATGAGGTTTCTAAAGTGTTCTGAATGTTAGAGTGTTGTTATGAGGTTTCTAAGGTGTTCTGAATGTAAGAGTGTTGTTATGAGATTGCTAGAGTGTTCTGAATGTAAGCATGTTGTTATGAGGTTTCTAAGGTGTTCTGAATGTAAGTGTGTTGTTATGAGGTTTCTAAGGTGTTCTGAATGTAAGTGTGTTGTTATGAGGTTTCTAAGGTGTTCTGAATGTTAGCGTGTTGTTATGAGGTTTCTAAGATGTCCTGAATGTTAGCGTGTTGTTATGAGGTTTCTAAGGTGTTCTGAATGTTAACGTGTTGTTATGAGGTTGCTAAGGTGTTCTGAATGTAAGCGTGTTGTTATGAGATTTCTATGGTGTTCTATATGTTTGCTTGTTGTTATGAGGTTTCTACGGTGTTCTGAATGTTTGCGTGTTGGTATGAGGTTTCTAAGGTGTTCTGATTGTAAGCATGTTGTTATGAGGTTTCTAAGGCGTTCTGAATGTTAATGTGTTGTTATGAGGTTTCTAAGGTGTTCTGAATGTTTGCGTGTTGTTATGAGGTTTCCAAGGTGTTCTGAATGTTAGCGTGTTGTTATGAGGTTTCTAAGGTGTTCTGAATGTTAGCGTGTTGTTATGAGGTTTTTAAGATGTTCTGAATGTTAGCATGTTGTTATGAGGTTTCTAAGGTGTTCTGAATGTTAGCGTGTTGTTATGAGGTTTCTAGGGTGTTCTGAATGTTAGAGTGTTGTTATGAGGTTTCTAAGGTGTTCTGAATGTAAGAGTGTTGTTATGAGATTGCTAGAGTGTTCTGAATGTTAGCGTGTTGTTATGAGGTTTCTAAGGTGTTCTGAATGTAAGTGTGTTGTTATGAGGTTTCTACGGTCTTCTGAATGTAAGCGTGTTGTTATGAGGTTTCTAAGGTGTTCTGAATGTTAGAGTGTTGTTATGAGGTTTCTAAGGTGTTCTGAATGTTAGTGTTGTTATGAGGTTTCTAAGGTGTTCTGAATGTTTGCGTGTTGTTATGAGGTTTCTAATGTGTTCTGAATGTAAGCGTGTTGTTATGAGGTTTCTAAGGTGTTCTGAATGTAAGCGTGTTGTTATGAGGTTTCTAAGGTGTTCTGAATGTTAATGTGTTGTTATGAGGTTTCTAAGGTGTTCTGAATGTTAGCGTGTTGTTATGAGGTTTCTAAGGTGTTCTGAATGTAAGCGTGTTGTTATGAGGTTTCTAAGGTGTTCTGAATGTTTGCGTGTTGTTATGAGGTTTCTAAGGTGTCCTGAATGTTAGCGTGTTGTTATGAGGTTTCTAAGGTGTTCTGAATGTAAGTGTGTTGTTATGAGGTTTCTAAGGTGTTCTGAATGTAAGCGTGTTGTTATGAGGTTTCTAAGGTGTTCTGAATGTTTGCGTGTTGTTATGAGGTTTCTAAGGTGTTCTGAATGTAAGTGTGTTGTTATGAGGTTTCTAAGGTGTTCTGAATGTTTGCGTGTTGTTACGAGGTTTCTAAGGTTTTCTGAATGTAAGCGTGTTGTTATGAGGTTTCTAAGGTGTTATGAATGTTTGCGTGTTGTTATGAGGTTTCTAAGGTGTTCTGAATGTAAGCGTGTTGTTACGAGGTTTCTAAGGTGTTCTGAATGTAAGCGTGTTGTTATGAGGTTTCTAAGGTGTCCTGAATGTTAGCGTGTTGTTATGAGGTTTCTAAGGTGTCCTGAATGTTAGCGTGTTGTTACGAGGTTTCTAAGGTGTCCTGAATGTTAGCGTGTTGTTACGAGGTTTCTAAGGTGTTCTGAATGTAAGCGTGTTGTTATGAGGTTTCTAAGGTGTTCTGAATGTTAGCGTGTTGTTATGAGGTTTCTAAGGTGTTCTGAATGTAAGCGTGTTGTTATGAGGTTTCTAAGGTGTTCTGAATGTAAGCGTGTTGTTATGAGGTTTCTAAGGTGTTCTGAATGTAAGCGTGTTGTTATGAGGTTTCTAAGGTGTTCTGAATGTAAGCGTGTTGTTATGAGGTTTCTAAGGTGTTCTGAATGTTTGCGTGTTGTTATGAGGTTTCTAAGGTGTTCTGAATGTAAGCGTGTTGTTGTGAGGTTTCTAAGGTGTTCTGAATGTAAGCGTGTTGTTATGAGGTTTCTAAGGTGTCCTGAATGTTAGCGTGTTGTTATGAGGGTTCTAAGGTGTTCTGAATGTAAGCGTGTTGTTATGAGGTTTCTAAGGTGTTCTAAATGTTTGCGTGTTGTTATGAGGTTTCTAAGGTGTTCTGAATGTAAGCGTGTTGTTATGAGGTTTCTAAGGTGTTCTGAATGTAAGCGTGTTGTTATGAGGTTTCCAAGGTGTTCTAAAAAAGGTTTCTAAAAAATGTAATAATGCACGTAAAAATATATAGCAATGTGTAGAATGATTGTCACCTTTTTAAAAGCCTTTTGGCTACTTTTAGTGTCAAAATGTCAGCCATAAACAATAAAAATTGACATTGCGTGAGTAAAAAAGGAGTGGCTCAAGGTGCATTCACGCCATATCAGAATTACCCTAATTATGAAATTCCAACTTGTAAAAAGCATTTTTAAATTTAGTTAGTCTGTCCCCATAAAACTCGTAATAATTACAACTTGTAAACTCTGAATTCTCTGAGAGCTCCAACTTGTACCATTTGACCTCTCTACCACCTGACCACTGCAGATTCATTTTGCCATTAAAAGTGTTGCCATAGAAATATATAATTCTGGGGACACAAACAGCTCCAGGTAGAACATCACGTGTTTTAATTATGTAATTTTGACATGGGGTGAATGCAGTATTATTAAGGAGGGACTTTTTTATACTAGAAAGAATTTGTTTGGACATCAATGTGGCATCCATGTAGTTTTCACATAACAGAAAATATGTTTATTTTAAATCTGCTTAAAGTGATTTTTGTTAACATTTGGGGAGTACAGCAGCATAAAAATACCTTAAATCGAACCCACTATAATCACTGGTGCTGTCTACTCTGGATACAGTATACAGATGCGCATTCTGTTTCTGACATGCTCCATGTACTTGAGTCTGTTGACAACAGGACAAATGGAAAAGCGAAAGAATGTTTGCTTTGACTCATCCAGTTTAAACGGCTCTTTTGCGTCTCTGTACAGACTTCAGAAGGATCCCAGAAATAAGTGGATGGTTTGTTTTAATAGCGTCCTTGATTGCATTGGAGTATTATATGTTTGTTCTGAGCATTTTGTTTCGTCAGCGAGGCACAGTATAATGGAGAGTTTACAAGAAACGTTTGTTGAAAGGTGAAGCACCAGCTGTATTGGATCCGAGAGCAGCTGCAATCACAAACTATAAGTAAATGAGTACATAATGCTTTGTCTGTAAATGATGGTTTTATATGGATAATGTTTTCACAGGGGTTGTTTTCACAATGTTAAAGGGGAACTTGATTAAGATTTTCATTTTTATTTTACTTTAGTTAGTGTTTTTGGAGCACAAACAACATCTGTAAAGTTTGCTCAAAGTTGAATGCAAAGAGAGATATTTAATTTTACAGAAATTAAATTTTAAGGACTACAACAAACAGCTGAGAGGGACTACAATGAGCTTCTTCCCGGGTTGGTGACATCACAAACCCTAAAATGCAACCCTGCCCCCGGGAACAAGCAACAAAGGGGGAGAGGCCATGTGTTGCTGTCGCATCTGTCTTTTCACATTTATTAACAAAAATGCAATAAAATGTCATAAAAGCAACATGACAACATAAAGTTATAACTGTAATTAAACCAAACTATACCTGTTCTATCTTGATATTGCATTTTTTCTTTGGCTCTGAAGGCATTTTACAACAGTTCTCACACGAGAGATGTATAGATTATCATAACAGAATATGCTAATCGATGACTTGAAGATAGTTAACTCCACATCAGCCACCTAAATTCATCAACTAACCATTCAGAAACATCCTGTTGCATTCTACATGTTGTCACTTCTTCGTGAGTCTTTCGATCATTGTCTGACTCCGGCGAACATAAAAGGCTGAACAGTTTTGGATATTTTCAGTGTGTCTGCATAATGTAATCGGGGCTGCAAACAGAGTTCTTGAAGCCCCGCCCATTTCATGAAAGAGGGCTGGGAGCAGCAGCTCATTTGCATTACACACAAAAATGTATTTCTGCTCACCCTCAAAAAGTGACAATTTTAACACGCTATAATAAACTATCTGTGGGGTATTTTGAGCTAAAACCTCACATTCTGGGGACATCAGAGATTTATTTCACATCTTGCAAAAAGGGGCATAATAGGACCCCTTAAACCAGTTATAACAGTGGCCCTACTGACAAGCCTTAAAAGTGCCCTAGAATGAAAAATTTAATTAGCCTTACCATAGTGAAATAATAAGTGTTCAGTACATGGACATCACATACTGTGAGTCTCAAACACCATTGCCTCCTCCTTCATATGTAAATCTCGTGCATCAAAAACATCACGGAAAAATAAGGCCAACCGTGACGCAAGCGTTGGGGATCATTTATATGCACGCCCACAACATTTGCATCTGTCCAAACATGTTCATTGTCAGGCGGAACTGACGGAGCCGAATCATCAGGACTGCAGATAAACAAAGACACTTGAGGATAGCAAAAACGGCTCTCACGTCATGTTCAGGCTGTGCAGGGGACGTGAGGACTTTTCATATGTCAACAGTTATGGTTGAGGTTTATTATAATCAGATACCACAACAATTTATTCCAGAATTGTTTGTTTTTTTGGCCCATTTCAAGCAAGCTTCACTCAGCGTCTTAAACTAAAGAAAGTGGCAATTACAAATGTATTCCTGCAAGCAGCAAGTAGCGATTTATCCATTTATTGACTGTTTAAACAATTTCTGATTAAATTGAAAGTTTCTTAGAGAGACCGCATTGTCTAAATGATGCAAGATGCTAGTACAGTAACAACAGGAAACTGCAAGTACCATCCACAACTAAATAGTGTGTCTAATGACAAAGGGTAATATTATTTTGTATTACAAAATACAAACGTAGATACGTTGCTTACAGATCATTCACTCAATCCTTCTAGCAAACGTCACCTTTTCCACAAAATAAGTTAAAACGGCTTAAAACAGAGTCACTGCGTAGCCTACATTGTGACTAACGTTATATAAACATGCAATATCGTTGATGAAAAAAGACATGTCTAAAATGTAGACTGAATGACACTTTAAGCAGAACATCTCAAATGGAGATTGCTGAAATTTAGCTTACTTGTTTATTGGTGTTTTCAGATCATCCGCGCGCGAGAGAAAGCTTGCGTGCATATGGTTGCCAGATTGGACATGTTTAGGTAAAACACCAGATAGTATACATGTTTTTTCACAGAAAAGCTCGGTTTGGGGGATTGAATTACTGAAATCGGACAACCGCAAGCTCTTTCTCACGCGTGGATGATCTGAAAACACCAATAAACAAGTAGGCTGCATTTTAGCAATCTCCATTTGAGATGTTCTTTTTAAAGTGTCATTCAGTCGGTCTGTGTTCTGACAGGACGGTCAGGACTCACGAGCTCAGCTGCTTCGCTGAACTGCTGTGAGCTGTGAGCGACTGAAATAAGCCAATCAGAGCAGAGCTCAACATTAATATTCATGACTCTTTCAAATAAGGCAAAAACAGAGCATTACATCCTAGGGACAATTTATAGGGCTGTAAATGGACCTGTAAAACTGTATCTGGACACTTTTTGCTCTTAAATAGTCCAAATACCCTCTATGTAGATATCAGAGAAAAATCTATTGTTTCAAATCATTCTAGGGCTCCTTTAAAGAAACCGTCCCTTAAAAACAGAACATTTTAGACAGAGGGTCAGAATGTAGATGAAAAAATTATATTTTTTTCACTGCATCTATTGTATTTGTTTACGTGCAAAAAGCCTATATTAACATTATAAGTCAACCTCAAGGAACATATGCAAATAAAAATAAGCTAAAGATCATTTATGTTCAGTTCATCTCAATCTCAGTTTTGTGGTCACATTAGTAATCAGAACTTCTGTGTGGCCATTTATTGATGGCGGGCATCTAGGACTGTGAGACTTAATGTTTTTATGTCTGTGTATGCGTGTGTTTGTCTGGAAGACATATCGAGAGTGCTTTATGCTGCAGCAGGCGAGGCCTATGGAACGCAGAGGTCAAGAGGATCTGACCTTTCCCTGAGGCCTGGAGTCTGGGTCAGAGAACAGCACTACTTCCGCCCCAAACAGTCCACTCATAAACACCTCTGTCTCTGCCACAGAGTGAGCATGTCAGTGTGTGTGAGATGTGCATTGTCTTAGTGAGAGATTCTTTGTGAGAGTGAATGCATGGGTTTGTATGAGATTATTAGTGTGTGTTTTTGCAGTAGTGGGAAAGAGGTCAAGATGGCCCGTATGTGTGTGTGAGTGAGTGTTAATTGCTGTGAGCCTTCCCATGCCCCTGCATTCAGTTGAGATAAATGCATGCTTTGTGGATGCACTGTGCAATCTTTGTGTGTGAATGGGGTGAAAATAGTGGCTGTAAAAAAAAAAAAAAGTTGGCAGGTATGAAGTATATAGTGGCATATGAAATTGCATGAGGAATTATTTGACCACATTACACATATGAGTGGTATGTGGCTGCATTATCTCTACGGAAATGTATGTTTGTGCAGAAAACACTAGGCTTGGAGAGACAAATCTGGCCCACTTTGAAAGATCAGTCATGTACTTTAGCCTAATGATTCTTCTAAAAAGAGTAAAAATATCTGACAGAATTTTTTTCTCTCCAGAAAATACTGATCCATTATGGCAGTTTCATATTTACATACAGTATATGCACACAGTAAATATATATGTACATATAGAGAGTCGTGTCTATATACTTTGTGTGCACTACATATAAATATACACCGATCAGGCATAGCATTATGACCACTGACATTGAATAACACAGATTATCTCTTCATCATGACATCTGTTAGTGGGTGGGATATATTAGGCAGCAAGTAAACATTTTGTCCTCAAAGTTAATGTGTTAGAAGCAGGAAAATTTTTGACAAGGGCCAATTTGTGATGGCTAGATGACTGGGTCAGAATATTTCCAAAACTGCAGCTCTTGTGGGGTGTTCCCGGTCTGCAGTGTTCAGTATCTATCAAAAGTGGTCCAAGGAAAGAACAGTGGTGAAGCGGCGACAGGCTCATGGGCGGACAAGGCCTGTGTCTGTGGGAAGTGAAGGCTGGCCCATGTTTCCCGATCAAACAGAGAAGCTACTGTAACTCAAATTGCTCATGAATTTAATACTGGTTCTGAAAAAAAGGTGTCAGAATACGAAGTGCTTCACGGTTTGTTTGGGGCTCCATAGCCACAGACCAGTCAGGGTGCCCATCCGAACTGGACCACAGAGCAACTGAAGAAGGTGGCCTCGTCTGATGAATAATGTTTTCTCTTACAAAACGTGGATGGCCGGGTGGATCTTTACTTACCTGGGGAACACATGGCACCAGGATATACTATGGGAAGAAGGCAAGCTGGCGGAGGTGGTGTGATGCTTTGGGCAATGTTCTGCTGCAAAACCTTGGGTCCTGACATCTATGTGGATGTTACTTTGACACTTACTACCTACCTAATTATTGTTGCAGACCATGTACACCCTTTCAGGGAAATGGTATTCCCTGGTGGCTGTGGCATCTTTCAGCAGGATAATGCACCCTGACACAAAGCAAAAATGGTTCAGGAATGGTTTGAGGAGCACTACGACGAGTTTGAGGTGCTGACTTTGCCTCCTAATACCTTAGATCTCAATACAATCGAGTATCCGAGAGATGTACTGAACAATCAAGTCCGATCCATGGAGGCCTCACCTCACAACTTACAGGACTTGATCTGCTGCTAACATATTGGTGCCAGATACCACAGCACACCTTCAGGGGTCTAGTGGAGTCCATGCCTCAGTCATAATGGTATGCCTGATCGGTGTATATGTTTGTGGGTGTTTAGTTTGTCCATAAATGTATATAAAGATTGCATACATTTATAAATGGCATTGCATATACAGATTTACACATTACACTGTAAAAAAAAATCAGGTCTCTAATTGAAAATGTTCTAGTGACTGGTCACATCTAATGTTTATAGTTGGCTGAATTGAATTTCTGTGAATTAAATTGTATAAATTCACAGAAATGCAATTTGGCCAACTGAAAAATGTAGACGTGACCAGTCCAGACCAGAACATTTCTTAATTGGGGAGGCCTGACATTTTTTACAGTGAAATGGAATTTAAATGTATTACAATTAATCGTTAAAATCAAAACATTTAACAGTGAATTGGCAATTACTTAGCACCTTTAAACGTGAAAATGTTATCAATAATATTTGTTAAATATCAACACAATTTGCTTTGGCAATAATTAAACAAAGTTTGTATTTTAAGTTAAAGGGTTAGTTCACCCAAAAATGAAATTGATGTCATTAATGACTCACCCTAATGTCGGTCCACACCCGTAAGACCTCCGTTCATCTTCAGAACACAGTTTAAGATATTTTATATTTAGTCCGACAGCGTATCTAAGTGTCTTCACACTATACTGTCCATGTCCAGAAAGGGAATAAAAACATAATCAAAGTAGCCCATATGTAACATCAGTTAGTTTATTAGAATCTCTTGAAGTATCGAAAATACATTTTGGTCCAAAAATCACAAAAACTACGACTTTATTCAGCATTGTCTTCACTTCCGTGTTTATTTTCAATCATCAAATAAAGATTGAAACGGTTATAAATCAGCATATTGATTCATTATTCGGATCGCCAAAGTCACGTCACAGTCTGGCAGTTTGGCACGCGATCCGAATCATGAATCAATCCGCTGATTCATAACCGTTTCAATCTTTATTTGAGGATTGAAAATAAACATGGAAGATAAGACAATGCTAAATAAAGTCATAGTTTTGTTATTTTTGGACCAAAATGTATTTTGGATGCTTCAAGAGATTCTAATGAACCAACTGATCTCACATATGGACTACTTTGATGATGCTTTAATTCCCTTTCTGGACATGGACAGTATTGTGTATAAACTTGCGTACACTCTCGGACTAAATATAAAATATCTTAAACTGTGTTCTGAAGATGAACGGAGGTCTTACAGGTGTGGAACGACATTAGGGTGGGTCAGTAATGACATTAATTTCATTTTTGGTTGAACTCACCCTTTAAGGTAAATAAAAGTTAAAAGTAAATAAACTCTAATTGCTCTGACTGTTGTCAGAATTTTTTTTTTTTTTTGAGTCGCTTCCTATCTCGTGGGAGTGTCCTTGCTTAAGTCATCCTGGTGTCATGAAGATTTCGTCATCATAATTATCATCATCACAGTCATGCTTTCTCATATATACTTCCTGCAGCCTCCACAGTGCAATCATCACAACTTGCAGTGCGTTCAGAAACCAGACAATTAAACTGAGTCCATGGGATTAGACTTAATGGCTGTAGGTAGTGTTTCCCGTCTAAAGTGGATTATCCTCAAGGCAATAAATGAAAACCCCATTACAGAAATGGCACCCATGGCTGACACTGTACTCGGCCATCATCCAGCTCTGCCCCTAAATAAACACCGGCCACAGTCGCAGGCTCTTATTAGACAGTGGCGGGAATGTTATATAATTATTTGGTACTGATCCCAAGTTTTTCAGAACTGAAATAGTAGCCTACTGTACTTCTGATTTCTCTATGGGTTAATTAGTGGGAATTATTTTGGATCAGGCTGGCAGGTACCTGATACATTTCTGAGATGCATATTTCAAAGGAAAGCCTACTAAAACTAAACAGACCCAAAATGCATTGTTCTGTACTGCATATCATTCATATTTTAACAGGAAGTTTGGGTGGAGCATATATATAGACAAAAGACTTGTTACACCACAGCCATGAATTTAAATGGCTTCTTTCTAGTCAGTTGCAGGTGTTATTTGGGGGAAAGGAATTATCATGTTAGAGAGCATTTGACTGGATAAAAGTGCAACATGAGTGATCGGTTTGATTTGCAAGAAGAGGAATACTGTAAATGTTACATGTGAATTGTCTGCTAAATTCCTTCATCCACTCATTCATTTGTTCATTTATTTTAATCTTTAAAAGTACACTAGCATAGTGTTCATCCTCTGTAGTTTGGAAATCATATTTAAGTGACTTTGTTTTGGAATGACGTGGACTCATTTTGATATATTTTTTCTCTCTTTCACTTCTCAACATCTTTCTCTCTGTTAGTGCTATGCAACATAATGAATAGCAAACAATACTTATTAGGTTTAAAATGTATGTTCTTGTAGTGCTCCTTGTAGTGGAGACAGACACTACACTAAATACAAGTAAACAATAGCCCCGTTTCCACCAAAATTACCCGGAACAATTTGTACCAGGAACTTTTTTACAGGAACTTTTCTCCCCCCCAGACCTGCAGCTGTCTGCGTTTCGACCGCGATAAAGTTCCGAGAAGATTAGGCAAATTAGTCCGGTGATGTAGGACTGCGCGCGACTGCTCCTCCAAATCAGTGAAGGACAGTAATCATTTGTGTGTGTACCGATTGAAAGATTTAGTGAACTGTTTACATGAGACGTTATAAAAACCGATCTGGTGTTTACATGTGATGACTTTCAATCGCAATCATTTTGTCACATGCAGTTTGTCTGCCGCACCAAAAATGTCAACGCTGTTTTCTCCAGCAGCTGGAGTGTGTTTACTGTAGCCATAGCAACTCTTAACGGCCACCAGGACTAATACAGTATTATTTATAGCTATTTGTTGTAAAGTGTAATAATCATCTCAGAAAAAAAAATCTTCTGTCAGGCGCAGTTAAAGTAAAAACTGCCTGGGGCAATATACGCTGTGTCATTACTCCAACATTATCTTCATAACTTACGAAATGAAAAGTTTACCCCTCAGAAAAATGTACTTTCCTCTCTTGTCAACATGAGCGCGGCGCGCGCCGTCACGTCATGTAAGGACACACACTTAAAAGTAATCGGTCAGGTCGTTTACATGGTGAAAAAAAATTAATAACGAGTATGGAAGAGATTCAAGCTTTGCTGCTTTTGCTGGTTATGTATAGGTTTACTAAAGAGGTAATTAACAACGACAGAAAAGAGCACTAATATGCAGATTCAGCAGCATGCAGCTGCAGCATATTCAGAAAGCTTGTAAAGCTAGATTTAAAATGACAATGTATATTATTATCAGCTATTACGGACATTGAACGTGAGATGGCTGAGACGACCGCGCGCCACCAGACAGAGAGCAAAGACTGATATTTACTGAACGCAGAACGAACCTCGCAAAAGACTTTTAAAAATGCCGGTTGAACTGCGTGAGCTCAACCAATCAGCATGTTCAGCGCCCAAGTCCCGCCCTCGAAACTTCCTGAACTTTGAAAAAGTACTACCTCGCGAGCAGGGCCGTTTGGAGGGGGAAATATTTACCCGGAACTTCAATTTTACCCTGGTTCCTGCGGTCTAAACACACGAAGTACCACCCAAAGTTCCTAGTTCCTGGGTAAAGTTCCTGTGGTGGAAACGGGGCTAATATCATCAACATTAAAAGAACTGTCCACGAAAAATGAAAATTCATCATCATTTACTATGTTCATACAGGATTAGAATGATATGAGGGAGGGTGAGCCTAAACATGTTAACACACTCTAAAAAATGCTGGGTTAAAAACAACCCAAGTTGGGTTGAAAATGCACCGACCCAACAATTGGGTTGTTTTAACCCAATGGTTGAGTTGTTCTTACCCAGCAATTGGGTTGTCTTAAGCAACATTTAACCCAACCACTGGGTTAAAACAACTCAACCACTGGGTTAAAACAGCTCAACCATTGGGTTAAAACAACTCAATTGTTGGGTCGGTGCATTTTCAACCCAACTTGGGTTGTTTTTAACCCAGCATTTTTTAGAGTGCACTGTCTAAAAGCCACAAAACTCATTTTGATTCCAAATCATTAATAAAAAATATTTTTTACATGCATTAAGACCAGTTAAAATACTTTCTATGTGTGAAAGAATTAGGTCATCTCTGACCGAGGCAGCCAAGTGCTAAAAAAAAGGAACATGAACATCTTTGCTAGTGTTAAAGGCTCCAGCATTTTCTATTCGGCCAAATTGGAGCTAGCCACAGGAGGTTAACATTATACAGTTAACCTTCTCACACTCAAAATGTATATGGTTAAACATGCATGCGTCTGCCCAGCGGCACAAAAAAGAGGAGAAAGATAGCAGGGTAACCGAAGCCTAAAAGGTAAAGAGACAGAGGTAATGGCTCCCTGATGAAATCTGATAAAAAGCAATTGAGCTGAAGCATGCGTGCTGCCTCGAGCCACACCTGAACTGTACGTGTGCACGTGTGTGAGTGCATGCATTTGTCGACGGGGCTAATCAGCGCGGTGCTGAACACCCTTAGAGACAGGTGGAGGGCGGTGTGTGTGTGTGTGTGTGTGTGTGTGGTGTGTGGTGGCAGGCTGGCCCAATGGGGGGGCTTCCAGAGGTCTAGCTAACTAATGAAGCGCAGAAAATTAAACTGGCCTCTCCTCTCCTCCTCTGGGCGGCCGTGGAGACAAAGCACTCGACTAGAGTTTCACATTTGCTAGGGTCTCATCAAAGCTCACACTGAGGTATTTCCACCCCTGAGGGACGGTGCTCTAAATAAGATTTTTTTAGATCAGGATGTGTGCAAAGCAAGCCTTAGAGTTAGAGCTGCACAATTAATCAAAAAAAAAAAAAAATCTAGATAATGATTACAGCAGCTGAGATTTACTTGTAAGAAGTGTTGTTTACATAATTCCATTTATGTCGACATGCACCGCTGCATAAATATATATTGTGTATTCCTCATTGTCAGACTTGTGACTTTATATCACGCAATTCCGAGATTATATCTCTGAATTCTGTGATATAAAGTCACAAGTCTGACAATGAGGAATACACAACACTGAGAAATACAGTCAGAATTGTGAAAGTAAAAAAATACAAAAAAGTAAAAAATTATAAGATAAAAAGTCGAAATTACTCTTTTAATTTTTTATTTAGTGCATGCCGGAACTATAAATTTCACCTCTAACATTTCAAAATGTTAGAGGTGATTATATCTCTGAATTCTGTGATATAAAGTCACAAGTCTGACAATGAGGAATACACAACACTGAGAAATACAGTCAGAATTGTGAAAGTAAAAAAATACAAAAAAGTAAAAAATTATAAGATAAAAAGTCGAAATTACTCTTTTAATTTTTTATTTAGTGCATGCCGGAACTATAAATTTCACCTCTAACATTTCAAAAGACCCCCCCCCCCCCCCCAAAAAAAAAATCTAATTCAAATCTTATAGTCATCTTTTAATATTCATACAAGTTAGTCAGATGTGTTTAAATCAGTCAATAAATGAGAACTCATTGAAGAATGATTGTCTGATCAAGAGATACGTGACTTCTTTTGATTCTATTTACAGTTGCAATGTAGACACAATTGAGCCATACAACAAAAAATTTGGTAAATAATTTTTGGGTGAACATTCCTTTAAAAAGAACTTAAAATTCTTTTTAAAGGAATGTTCACCCAAAAATTCTGTCATAATTTACTCAGTTGTTCCAAACCACATTTCTCTGTTCTGCTGAACACATAAGAAGATATTTTGTAGAATATGGGTGGCCAATCATTGAGTTCTATAGTAGGAAAAAAAGAAAGAACAAAAAACTAACTGTCTGGTTACCAACATTCTTCAAAATATCTTCTTTTGTGCTCAGCAGAAGAAAGAATGTATACAGGTTTGGAACAATTTGAGAGTGAGCAAATGATAACAGAATTTCCATTTTTGTGTAAACTATCCAAGAAAAGTAATAATATCCATTACATATTAAGGTAAATAATCAATAAATAATAATATAGTTCATGAGCTGTGAATGAGAAAGGTGGCTTGTATGAGTTTGGCAGCATGGTTTATTTGAAAGAGCAGTGGATGAAAAGCGGTTTCCTCTTCTTTTCCTCTCTGCTGTAGTTAGGAGGTCTGTTTTTGCTCAGTGGCTACACAAATAACACAGCTGTCATTGGGAGTATCTCCCAGGTACACTTTATCTTCCCCAGCTCTTGAGAAAGAGGTTTGACCTCTATTTGCAAAGGTAACTGAGAGTGTGTTTATTGCAGCTGTGTTTTTTCCAAGTACAGGAAGCAAACACGAACATGTACAGTATGTGTGGTGCAATCACACTTCCACACACACACACACACACACACACACACACACACACACACACACACACACACACACACACACACACACACACACACACTACACATACATCCACGTTGTCAGATTTTATAAACTCTCTTCGTGAAGGTCATTATTTGCTTGAATGTCCTGCAAACCCTTTGATTCACAAGCAGTTTTATTCAGTTAAGGCCAGGCATTCTCCAAAGAATTGTTGAAAAATAGCAGGGTTTTTTTTCATAATAATGACAGCATATTAACTGCCCAAAAGCTATCATACCTCTAGCCTTTGTCCCAGTTATGAGATCAACAGCAGCCACATTTCACGTCTATTGACCAACAACTGGGACTTTATTTTGTGCTCCTACATTGTAGCTTCACAATACATGTTGTCTTCTCCAGTTCTCTCCTTATATTCTTCTTTTGTTCAGTTTGTGCACGCTAAGGTAGACAATGTTAGCCGCTACCCGCTTTTTATAATTGCTGTCTGAGACCTATTGGGCCGAATAGATCGATTTTTTTTTTTTTTTAGTTTGTTGAACCGAGAAGCCTTGTGTATTTGACTTGATTCAGACCCAACACCACCCCGCTAGTGCAATCACCTCCACCCACCCCGCTCCTTTCTTAAGGCTAACTTTGTGTCGCCATCAAAGTGAAATACGTCAAAGAAACGTCAAAGAAAGGGGGGAATTAGGAGGTGGGAAGAATGTTGCCATTTTTTGGTGTCCCTTTATGCTCTGCTTTAGCATAACAATTGGGTTGTGATTTAAGAAAGCAACATAAAAAGCAATATATTTGATATTTGATTTCATTCTTCTATCGTGAGGCCTTGACCTTGGCCAGTGAACGGCACATGGATGTTTTAAGAATAAATCAAAAGATGCACATCCTGCCGATCTCCATCTTTATTTGTGTATGTGCATGCATTTTTGTGCAAATGCTTTTTTTTGGATTCTGGTTGGAATGTATTTAGTCATTTTATATTGCGAAGGCAAACTCCTCATTTAGATTTGTAAGGAATAATACAAACCTGAACCTCAAAGACAAGGTTGGTTTGAGCATCACCTTTCAGCCAGAGGAATTCTCCTCACCCACTTATGAGACTCAACGCCATTCAGTATATCAATAATACTTTACAATCTGAGCACCTGGGGGATCTTGCGTTCTCTGAACCACAAAAGAAGAGTGAAAGAAAAAGAATTTGGCTTGGAAACTTGAGCGGAATCAATGTAGTGGACCTGCTATGAAATTTGATAAAAAGCAATTGAGCGTATTGAGCGTAAGCATGCAACAAGAGCAACAAGAGCACAATCAAAAAATCAAAGAGAAATGAGGTAACACTAATGTAGAAGCAGCTAACCCTGGTTTTAAGCCTAAACTTGACATAAACTGTAAACCTGTGCCTCATATCTGGTTGGTTGGTTGGTTGGAATGCTGTTCCAGGATCAAGATGTTGATGCAGGAACATGTTGCACTTGGTGAAATCAAGCTCACCCTGCTGCCTTGCGCCCAAACAAGGGGTCAGGGTTTGACTGGTAAGCATCACCCAGTTTGTCCCTATTAGTAAAATGCTAACGGATAATTTTAACCATATATTGTATCCTTTTTTTCTGATGGAAATGAGCTTGAGAGAGGTGGCATATTCCTTAAGAGCATATTCCTGCTGCACAGGGTATATTTTTATTAATATCTGTTGTCTTCTAACAAAAACGTGCTTTTAAATGTAGTCACTACCTCAGCATGTCATATTCATTCATTTTAGTACGATTGAATAGGATTATTTAATTGACTTAACTCAAATGTTAGTTTACTAAAGATGTTTATTTGTTAAAAATGTATTTAAAGAGCATATTGCAGGTTAGAGACTCCAGTGAGTCAGTGTATAGAAAAATAATGTAGGACCTAGAATTAGAGAAAATTTTACTTCCGCATCTAAAAATCGGAACCGGAAGGTGACATAACGAAAGGGAGTGCCGTGACTTTCAACCATAGGAAAACAATGGATCGCGATGCCAGTTTGGACGCTGAGGAAATTATAAATGTTTATTAATACTCATATGGCAGACCACAGCCATGCAGTTATGACACACAATCAGGGACAGGCCAGGATTAGACAGAACAATGATCAGAAGAGAGGATTTGAGTTGTTGTGTGAGGAGAAACAGTGGAAAACAGAGCAGGTGAGAGAGTTGGCTCATAACATTATACGCTAACACTGTGCTCAGATTACAATACTTCGCAAATAATTATGTATCAGGCAATCGCAAAGCTGCTATTGGTCATCTAGGAGTATTGATACCACAAAGTATTGATACCACAAAGCTCAAGACTACATATGATATTATTATTTTAAATGATCATATTTTTTGGTAGATTTTCTAGAATTTTAGTAGCCTAGAAATCTAGACGCACTCTAGCGGCAGCAAATCTAATCAATAACTCTCAATAGACTTCTGAGCTGTAAACGCCAAACTCTAGTCAGGCCAATCACATCGTGTATGGAGTCAGTGGGTGGGGCTTAGCATAGTGACGGTGTCATTGGCAATTCCTGTCTGCCGGTGAAATTGTGTCCGCTTATAGGACCCCAGAGTGATTCTATTGTTCTATTGGCTGAAAGAACTTTTAATAGGTAATCTGTTCAGAGCCTGAAAAATCACATTTTGATTTTTGCTGTTTAAATTGTGTTAAAATAGTCTTTAATGTCTTACAAATTATATGTTTCATATACTAGTAGTATATAACTTAAGCTATATGTGCTTATAAAGTATATAAGATATACAAGCATATCTCGTATATTATAATCTGTTTATTTTGTGCACCTGCTCAGTATATTGCCGGGTTTTTTTAAATTCTTTATTATTTACATTATAGGTGCATTACTATGTCATGATTTTGTCTTGGTTTTTAGTTTATCAGTTGAAATAATTCAGAACATGTTTTTGCTCCCATTATAGCAATCAATTACATATTTCAAATACATGTTTTGCGTATGTATGTGTGTACTTAGTATGGCAATGAATTCATAGTTTATTTTTAAACAATTGCTTGTCCAGAACCATGTATAAGAACTTTTGATCAGGCATTTAAAACCGCTACCAGCAGACACGATTTCACAGGTGGACAGGATTTGTCTTGACAACGGCACTGAAGTCATTCTTAACAGGGGAAGATGAGTTCAGAGTTTTGCCGACCAGATTCGGCGAAAGTTTAATCTGTCAACTAAGTTAGCTCCGCTTCACGTTGCTCTGGTTGGTTGTAGCGCTATCCTATCGCGTGCAGAGGGAGTTTGAAAGACAACCGCTTATCACGCCCCTCGGACTGAGCCCTGTCAATGGTGAGTTTCCAGACCAAACATCTTGATGTGGGTCTGGCTTGTCAAGCTAGAATTTTAGTGCATTATTCATATTTTGGGGTGTTTTAATTTGAATCGTTTACTTTCAAAATTAAACATTTTCATTGTGTCTTCATTGCCATTGACAAATCCATTCATTAACCAACCTTTTTGTTAGAAATTTAGTTATAATAATAATAATAATAATAATAATGATAATAATTATTATTATTATTAGAAATTTAGTTGTTCTTGTATCATTTTCTTGTAATTAACACTGCATATGAATGTACAATAGTGCAGGGCTGTAACCACCATAGACATTGAGGAGGTGAAATCTCCAAAGAGTGCGTAAGATGTAAGAAGCTAAACATTTAATATTTGACAACTGTTTTATGATAAAAGCATTCTGCGAGCGACGAATAGTAATATCAAGTGATGCAAACTTCCCTTTCACCAATTTCACCATTTGGAATTGAAAATATGACATTATTTATGCAAATCATAATTGAATTTAACGGGACAAGAAACAATTTGCATTTTTACATATTAGGCAGACGAATAAGAGTGAATGTGTGCATATTTATAAATATTATTTGCAAACAGTAAAGTAAACAGTAAATAGTGTTGCAAACACTACAATAGCACTGGAACTGGAACATTCGATTTCTTTTTCTTTATTTCCTTAAATTCCTTTTTTTATCCTGTAATAAGAACCACCCCTCCTCCCCCTCCATCTCTCCCCAAGCAACCCCCGAAAACACAACAACTTTTTGTCCCCCAATGTCTAAGTCATGGTTACGGCCTTGCATTAGTGTCCTCACAGGTCCAGATGAGTCTTTTTCTAAGAGAACACCATACTCCCTCTTTATCTCTTCCATATATTGTGGCATCTCTCATTCTCTATCCCCTCTCTCACGCTCTACATTTTCGATACTGTGCACATGAGAGTGCTTATAAAGAGTGTTTGATTGGAGTAACACACAATGTAAGGATATGGGCTGGGTCTGTGTGTCTCTCTGTGTGTGTGTGTGTGTGTGTGTGTGTGTGTGTGTCCTCCCCCCACACCCATGAATCCTGCACCCTCTGTACCGCATCTGTATCGACACCTCGTTTAGTGATCTGATGCCTTGGTTATGGAGGCTGTTTTTGGAGAACTGCTGCTTTGTCTTCTGCCTGTTAATGAACACTTTCCCAATCACTCCTAAAGTTTCTGGACCTTCTCATCACCGAAATAACACTCACTTGTGCGCTAGAGCATTGAACCATATAATCAACATACATAAGCTTACACTTATGCTTACACATACACGCATTCTGAGTCTATTCATTGCTTTGTTAACAAGTGCTGTTTGTATCCGATTTTACTTTGTATAATCTGATGATATATGTGGAAAGATTGCTGACATCCATTCTGGAATATTACATTATATTATTATAGACAGAACATCATCTAATATAATATAATGGTAACACTTCACAGTAAGGTTCAGTTTGTTAACACTATAGTTAACTACATTAGTTAACATGAACTAACAATAAACATAAAAATAGTTATTTTTGTTAACTTTAGTTCATGTTAATTTCAACATTTACTAATACATTGTTAAAATCAAAAGCTGTATCTTTTGATATTATTTATATCATGATCTGTCTCAGTTCTGATTGGCTAGAAGGTATGCATTAAAACGGCTTTAATGCACAGGTAATTCCATTCAGTTAAATCATCATTCTATATTAAAGGTGGAATAGGTGATTATCTACAAAACATTTTTGGGATCGTCTGTGGAAGAATTTGTTCCGAATTAACTTATAATGTTTTCCCTTTCAGTCAATGTGTGTTTGAATACCACTGCGCAGCTTGTTCATGCAGACATCATACGTCATCAGTTGTTTACGTTCATTGTTGTAGTAAATGGAAATGGTAAATGGACTGCATTTATATAGCGCTTTTATCCAAAGCGCTTTACATTTTTGCCTCACATTCACCCATTCATACACCGACGGCGGTGTCAGCCATGTAAGGCGCCATCCAGCTCGTCGGGAGCAGCTGGGGTTAGGTGTCTTGCTCATGGACACTTCGACACTTGGTCAGGTGGAACCGGGGATTGAACCACCAACCTTTCGGTTTGTAGACAACCTACATGAACCACTGAGCCACTGCCGCCGTAGTACTGTTACTCACTGTACTGTAAAGTTTTCTCACTGGTGAATGACACACAATATAATCCAATAACGTTGTCTCTGGTCGTCTCACTTCTGATCTGTGCACGTTTATGTGTTTTGAAGGAGGCCTGGTTTTGGACGGAGATTTTTCAGGGAGGGTGGGATTGTATGCTTTCAATGTTAGCAGACTAAAGTTAGCATTTCTGCCATCATCTATTGCACCTTTAATGCTCTGCCTTCATTGAAGCGCACACACACATAACTCGGAGATCAGAGATAGTGCTGCGTCACACAGGAACATTCAGAAATGCAGAAACGTATTAACGCTGCCCTGCAAACTTTTGGATCTCCTGAATCACTAGGTTATATTTCTCAGGAATGAAGGGGTAACATCATTGGCTTATTGGAAAAACGTGACTCTGCCTACATTTTTGCAACACCCTAATTATGTACCTCCAGGTACGTTTACCTGCACTTTTTGGGTGAAACGTCCACCGGAGGCGCTAAGTGGTAATATTTTTTATCCATTCCCAGACTGATCTCATGAAATGGCGGATATATGACACGCCAATTCGCATGCCATTTTGGCGTGCTATCAAGACGCATAATCGCTTTTTAGTGTGTTTATCAACGCCGTTTCATTCTATCCCCCTACACTGCCCCTACCCCTAAACCTACCCATCACGCACACACACACACACACACACACACACACAAACACACACACACACGCACACAAACACACACACACACACACACACACACACACACACACACACACACACACACACACACACACACACACACACACACACACACACACACACACACAGCCCCTAAACCTAACTTACCCATCACAAGAAACATTCAGCATTTTTACATTTTCAAAAAAACAATTTGGTATGTTTATAAATCCAAATATCCCTTGTGGACACATACATATTCCGACACATTTTGAACGCGTAACGCAAATGCTTCCCTAAACATACCTATTTGTGTATTAAAAAAAACAGGATAACAGGCAGATACGACTGCATACATAATTTATTCAGAAAGTACAAATAGTGTTCCGAGGCCAGACGACTGATTTGTGTGAAGAAAATCCCCAAAAGCGATCAGTAACGTCAAATCCATCCGCCAAAGATTAATAATAAATTTCAAATATTGCCGCCGGAAGAAACGTCACCTCAGCTTTGACAGCATTGGCTGTCGTGTGTCTCGTGACCAATTGCGTCATTACGTCAGCTTCGATTGTAAAATCCCATTGGCTCTCGTGTGTCTCGTGACCGATCGCGTCATTCAGCTTGTGTGTATCATTTGAATCAGAAATATGAATGAACGAGTGCGTGTGTGTTCTGTTGGCAAAGGAGTGCGATCATCATTTCAACGACTAAAACATTAAGATCAACTCTGTTCTTTACATGAAGATATCGTATGACTTCAGAAGACTTGGAATGCAACATGAGTTTTTTGGTCAGTTTTTTGGTCAGTTTTTGCAATAAATACCTGTGACTGAACATTTATTTGCCTGTTACTGTTACGTGTTTTATATTGTTGAGAGTACTCCAAAATATAAAATTAGGCTATAAATATTCATTCTGTGAGATCAGTCATAGTGTCATGTTGCGCATCTGGAATGGAGAAAAAAATATTACCACTTAGCGCCTCCGGTGGACGTTTTACCCCAAAAGTGCAGGTAAACGTACCTGGAGGTACATAATTCGGGTGTTGCAAAAATGTAGAGTCATGTATTTCCAATGAGCTTGGGTTGAATTTAACTCACAACTTCATTGTTAGTAGAGAGAAACGCTGCACAGGTAATCTTACCAAATTGCTTGATCTCTTTATCAGAAAGTAGTAGAATAAGTGGGATAATCCACTACTAGCTGTGCATTAAACAATTTTAATGCACTCTGTGAAGGCAACCTCCGCTTCGCATCAGGTAGTTCTTTGCTTCCATGTCATACATTAAAAGGGTTTAATGCAGAGCTAATCGTGGATTATCCCTTACTTTATTATATTATATTATATTATTAATTATATTATATTATATTATATTAATTGATCATTATCAGTGCCTGTTTTTTATATTGCTTTTATAACTTAAAAAAGAACACATTTTTCTTTACGTTTAGGAAAGTTACTATTTATTAGTCTCATTGCATTTACACCTTAAGTGATTGGCTAAAAAAGTTTTGTGCTTCCATCAGCAAGGAAGATGGAAGTCATTTTAGAGGCAAAATCATTATGAAAGATTACGAAGACAAACCTTTTTGCTTTGAAATAATTTTTAATGATCAGTTGTTCACAATAACACCAGAAATGTGTATTGAGAAAGTAAACATGTTGACCTTAAGAGCACTAAGGTGTTGAAAACTGGTCTCGTCCACACTGGCGGAATTACTCCATGACTGCGTTTCTTTCATCCAGGCCCTTCTGCGCACTGGTGTGACTTTCGCTAAGCTCTCACCCCAACTTGCGAGAGACAAAGAGACGGAGCGGTAGATTAGAGAAGGGTTCTGCTCCCGTCTGACGGATTTAAGACACAAAGGTACGTTGGGCCTGTGATTCCAGCTTTCCCTGCAGGAACTCTCTCCACACTCCATCAAACTCAAAGCTAGCTGCGTGCAGGTAACACAAGTTTGTGAGAGAGTTTGCAACAGCGTAAACCAAACAAAACATGAAACGCCGCTCTAGCTCCGTTTCATCTGCGCAAGACTCCCAGGCTGTTTGGGAAGAAGAAAGGAAGTTATTTTTCTCTGCTTTTTTCCGTGAAAGACTTTCCTTTGACAGATTGGGTAGGAAAATGAAGAGATGATTGTTTTAGAGGAATGTTGTTGGTTCAATAGCAACATTAGTGTAGCCTGTTCAAACCGTGCGCTTGCAGATAAACGCACACTCCCTTTTAAAAGTTTGCACAACTTGGGCCTGATAAGCAAACATCCTTTTCAGTGTGTTCATTGGTGTGCCTCAATGAAAAGTGTTTCCGTGTTGCTGCATTGTAAAACCTGGGAAAAAGTTTAAGTTGTTTGAGTACAAAAATGGAGGCCTGTTTCTCTCCCCTGTACTAGCTTTCATCATGTACTGCGTTCTTTTCGGTAAATAAGACGTCGTCTTTGTAACCCCTCTTCCCCATTTATGATAAGACTTAAACAGAGGTCTGCGTTCCTACATCCGTACACACACGCATACTCACACACTCAGATACTATTGTTACCGTGGCTATAATTGCTGAGAGACAATAGCGGCTGTCTGCAGGGCTTTGTTGTCTGTTGGGTGCCATGCCAACCACAGCAGGAGAACTGTCTTCATGTTATCTGCCTTGATATAGGTATTAGCAAATTATGCAGAGAATTCATTTCAATACATTTGGCCAAATGAAAGGCTTATGAGCAGGCCTACAGTCTGCAGACTATTTTCTGCACTGAGAATGGATTTAAATCTGGTCAAATGTTTAATGGCTATAGTACTGCACTATTATTGGTAGCTGAATTATCAGCATAGTCAAGTTATTAGAAAATGGATTATCCGGTAAAAAAATGTTTTTAGTTAAAACATTTTGGTTGATATCTGTGTATTGCACAACCTGATTTTACCAAGTGTGTGTTTTTTTTTAACCAACACCTTTGTTGATCCTAGAACAACATTCCAATCAAAATTTGAGGAACAAGTTTAAGCTTACAACCAGAGTTAGGTGCTTGTACATCAGTGTTATTCACCTATCATTTCCCTTCGATTTTAGAGATAAGCTATGGGTAGAGTTAGGTTTAAGGGTATGGATATATGGTTAGCCTAACATTTTCAGACAGGAATTTATTTTTTCTTGATCAACAAAAAATGGTGTTTAGGGTTAGTACTAATGCAAGGCTTAGTCCATATGTTTCATCTGACATTGTATTTGTTTATACTAATTTCTACATTTTTGAATTTTCTTTGCTATCACCTAGCAGTAATATTGTAATAACACTGTTAAAATTGTAATCATTAAAGGGGGGGAGCTAAAGAATGACGAATACGCACAAAGCGGTGACGTCCTCAAGCATGGAGAAACCCATGGCTATCGATCCAGAATCAGATTCAGAGGCTGAAATAAATAGAACAGGAGAAACAGCAGCAGCAGGACGTCCGTCTCTGTGGTATGTACTGTATTTAGTGGCCTGTCAACATTTGTGTGTCTTTACTCGCAGTTTATGAGGACATGATTCAGTTTATGGACTATTGTAGTCGACTAAACCTTAGCAGTAGCAAGCAAAACGGTTTGGCATGTCAGACTAGTGTAACGTTATACAGAGAACAACAATCGAGTAACCGTTAGCGCATTTGAATGATGAAGCACGCGATCGTGTCGTTTACTGATGTTTACTCACGCGACATTAGCCAACAGCACAGACATTTGAAGCAGTTTTACTCACCGGCTGCTTCCAAAGCAGGACTGAACCTTTATCGCTGGGACCGCTCCGTCAAAAACACACTTCTTTGGTATGATTTGGTGAAGTCCTGTGACAGCAGTGACCATGGAAATCCACTTTGCGACGCGACTGAAGTGATGTTGTAAAGCTTTCCGTCATTTCTGCGTTCAAATCGGTTCAAATGCAGCGCTGCCTTCCCGGAATGCTGTGCTGAAGCGTTGAAGTCGCTTGATGTCACCCATAGGAATAAAGTGGAGCGCGGCCCGTCATAAGTGTTCACGGACGACTGGATCTGCAGCTGAGAGAGTTTTTATGGGCGTGCATTTCCTCTCCTGCTCTATAGTCACGCCCGCGCACCCTACCGGGAGAAGAGCCCGTACGGCCCATACAAGGACCTTCCGCTCTATTAATGTCAAACCGACCCATAGTTGTGACAAACTGGAAGGAGTATTTTTGACAAAGAAGTACTCCATCAAACGTCCAACATTAGTTTTTGAAACTTTGTCTATGTTTAGGATGGGAATCCAAGTCTTTAACAGTGTAAAAAGCTCAGTGTGCATGAAACAGCATTTATTTTTTTGGTTGATGTTTAATGTTGATTCAACATTAAACCCCCTTTAATGTTGATTCATCCCTAATTCCACATTAAACCCTGCTGAACCCGACGTTTTTAAAATTTGTATTATGTTCTTAATCTTTGAATGTTTTTTGTTTTGTGTTTATTGTTTTATAAGAGGTAAAGGCCCCCCTAAATCTAACCATCAGTTGGGTGTAAACAGATTGTATGAAAATATTGGAATGATATCATAATAATTCATGCAAATTCGTCAAAATGTAAAATAGTTACAAATTGCCTTGAGATTGTGTTGGGATTACAATTACATGACATGCCTAACAACACCCTTTAGATATGACATTATTTATTAATTTAGCATAATTTTAGCACACCATGAAATTTGTGCAGCTTGTGTGTTGTGTGTACTGCATGTTGTTTGGTTGTTATGAAAAGACAAAAGGTGGTCTGAGGTGTAAAGATCAGACTTCTCCTGTTTTTACCCTCGGCTTTGTGTAGTGTTACTCATAGGGTGTCCGTTTCTGGCCACTGGCTATGAGAGCTGAGCTGTGGGTGCTGAGGTAATGTCAGCGAGTCAATGTTGAGAAGAATTATCGAGATTTTTTTTTTGTTCATGCTGTTAGATGCCACACTATCTTCCTTTTGTGAAGACAGTCGCCCAAGGCTTGTTTGTTAGGTCGCCATTTGAAATTTATCCTTTGCTTCAGATGTGACAGATTTCTAGAGCCTTGAGCCATGTTTTATCTCTGAGTGTGTGGCAAGTCTTCCGTCTTCTTCTCTATGATGTGACTGTGCGTCCGCCCACTTGGTCTTATTTTTGTTTGAATTGCCAGTCAGCAACATGTGTCATTTATCAGTGTTTGTGGGGAATGAAATCGTCTGTGAAAGAGTAAAAGCCAGCATTTGCCTTAATGATGCTGGTAGTTTAGATCCATATGGTGCTTTTGCTGTTAACAGATTAGCATACTTTCTCTCAGTCATACATCACACACGCAGAGCATTTATGGTTTACCGCGGTTATTGATTTTACTCTGTCAAGGGTTTCATTTTTCTCCCTTCACATAAGGTTCATAAGTGTATCTCTGAGAGGCTTTATGTGGCTTTATTTTTGTACCGTAACAGTAATTTCATTAAATATTAAATGATCAGTATGCAGATGTGCCATTTTGACAAGCAAGCACTTTGATAAGGTTTGATTAATAATAATTAACATATTAACCTTACAGTAATTGTCTGCCACACTGAGAGACATTATTCCGGCAAAGAGGTCAAAAATGTATTCATGTTTGAGTGTACATGGCTTTTAAGCTTCGTTCATGCCACTAGCAAGTTTATCGCTACTGGTTGGTTGCTAGTAGATAGTTCTTGTTGCAATAGTAATGGTTATGAACATCGCTGGTCATGCCCACATCTAGTCACAAACGATCACTGATGATCATATAACCAGAAGCAGTGATGGTAAGTTTAACTCATTTTTGTGATCATTTTTTTCAAACAGTTTGAAAAAATGCTTTCAGTGATTATTTTACATAATTACATCAGAATGTGTTTCCTGACATCCCATCTTGGCATATAGAGTGCTGCAGGGATGACTTTTTTGTAGGCCAAAACTGAAACCATGAAAAAGATGGTTCTTGGTTCATTGAGTCAGATTCAGTCTGATTTGTGAATCAATCGTTCAGGCAGACATTGGCGGCATCCAAATATTCCCTACTGTATACACCGATCACAGCCACCAGGGAATACGGTTTCCATGAAACGGTGTACATGGTCTGCAACAGTGCTTAGGTAGGTAGTACGTGTCAAAGTAAAATCCACATGGATGGTAGGACTCAACGTTTCACAGCAGAAAATTGCCAAAAGCATCACACTGCCTCTGCCGGCTTGCCTTCTTCCCATAGTGCATCCTAGTGCCATGTGTTCCTCAGGTAAGTAACACATACGCACCTGGACATCCACGTGATGTAAAAGAAACATGATTCATCAGATCAGGCCACCTTCTTTGTGAAGGTGCCCTGTGGTCCCTGGTCCAGTGGTTCACGTTCTGATGCTCATGTGCCTACTTTGGGGGCTTTTAGCAGTCGACAGGGGTCATCATAGGCACCCTGACTGGTCTGCGGCTATGCAGCCCCATATGCAACAAACTGTCATGCACTGTGCGTTCTAACACCTTTATATCAGAACCAACATTAACTTCTTGCTGGTTCTCCACAGTTTTTTCCTTGGGCTACTTTTGATAGACACTGACCACTGCAGACCGGGAACACCCCACAAGAGCTGCAGTTTTGGAGATGCTCCAGCCCAGTCGTCTAGGCCTCATGATTTGGCCCTTGTCAAACTCACTCAAATCCATATGCTTGCCTATTTGTCCTGCTTCTAACACATCAACTTTGAGGACAAAATGTTCACTTGATACAATTATGTCCACACAATTTGCCACGTTTCTTTCTGACAAATAAAATAATTAACTCCAATTGAGTGCAACGGAGGCCAGCAAGTAGTCGTTGCTGTGCGAGTAAACCTCACTCCTCTGACCCCAAGAGACGCTCTAGCGACTGACGCTAGAGATTGCAGCCTTTAGCGTCCTTGTCAGAGCGTCTGACTCTCTTGCCGGCGGATCAGGGTTCGAGTCCCGGTCCAAACAATAGGGGTTACATTATTAACTATATAGACTATAGAGCAGGGCTATTCAAATCTTACCCTGGAGGGCCAATGCACTGCAGAGTTTAGCTCCAACCCTGATCAAACACACTCACCTGTGATTTTCTAATGATCCTGGAGACATTGATTAGCATGTTCAGGTGTGCTTGATTAAGGTTGGAGCTAAACTCTGCACTGCATTGGCCCTCCAGGGTAAGATTTGAATAGCCCTGCTATAGAGCATACCTTTTTATGTTTGCAAAGTCATTTCTTACTAAAAAGAAGTAGGCTGCATACTCAGTTAGTATGAGATTGCAGATTAAGTGTTTGTTAACCTTTTAACCAAATGATTAAAGAGATCATAATTTGTTAATGAATCAGACATCATATAAACCTTCTAAAATAATGAATTCAAGTAATTTTGACACTGCCGTTAGGAACAGAGCATTACTGTGCATGCAAAAAAAAAAAAAAAATGTGTGAATGGCACAGCATGCAAGAGAAATGTTTTGTAACAAAAATTCATTGAAATTCATTTTGAAGGGTGAGAGGATTCCAGAATATTCTCATCATGTGTGCAGCATGTTAGCACTTGTTTCTTTGAGTGACAGCTATTGCAACCCTAAATGTAGCTCTCACACTACACACCTTTCAATAACACACTTCTTCATTTCACACACAGCACACCAATGCCAAACAGGTCTTTCAGACCCTCTTGAAGTGACCTGTCTACTTAGACAGCATTTCTGTGCTGCATAAGTACATCATATGCAAATTCTGACACAAAATGCATGATGCCCAATAAAGCTGTTGAGGTAGGCAGAGCCACACAGACCTAGTATGTGTGTGTGTCTCTACACTCAGCCTAATAGAGTCATCAACTAAAAATATGAGCACTCAAATTAGTACCAATTAACATGTGCACTGTGGTTTATGGTTCATAAATCGGTAAACAGGGCTTTCAAAACATCTTTATTACACCATGATGCCAAAAACTAGCTATGGCTGTCTCAGATGGAGATTATTTATTATATTTACAACATCCACATGACAGTTTTACATCACAATCATCTGGTGATGATGTCATCACAATAAATCATAATATAGTGCGACCGTTCATTTTCTCCATAGGGAAAGTGATTTTTAACAATAACTTGTAAACCTTTAAAGACAAACCTACCGTGTGTTAAGAGGTTGCTTATCAATGATATATGCTTTTGTTGAAGTCATCCATTTGCATTATTTCAAATATATATATATATATATATATATATATATATATATATATATATATATATATATATATATATATATATATATATATATATATATATATATATATATATATATATATATATATATATATATATATTTTTTTTTTTTTTTTAAACAATTATTTTTAACAGCTGAATTTATGGTGGAAAAACTGCATTACCCATGAAAGTAAATTGTATTTTTTTTTTAAAAAAATCACCAATCAGAGAGTTGCAGCAAGCAAATGATGGCAAAACAGCTTGCAGGGAAACCCACTCTTATAAAGCACCACACATTTATGGAGTAGACCTCAATATGCTGACATTTCTTTAAGCTCAGATGTACACTATGTAACTTTTGGCTCTCCGTTGGTTAATAAACAAAACTACATGCCTCTTTCGGAAGAACATTCTAGTTAGACCTACTTAAAGCCGCATTAAAGCCATTAAGCACACAGTTTTGTACCAATATTCAAATATTCTTTTGCTTCAAATAAATCAACGCTGCAGGAAAAAGTGAGCGGGCACCAATGCACTTATCTATACACGTCTTTCCAGGACTTTTTATTCATGGGGTGGTCCCACCACAAGGGGACAGTGCTCAATACGGGTAAACATGGTCCTATTTATTACCTAATCAGTCAGTCACATTTGGGTAGTTAAAAATTCATTAGTTTTCATTTTATGATTTGGTGGAAGAATATGTGGGGGATGTGGCTGGGGACCCCCAAGAGCCCTGACACAATTCAAACACTCCCTAATATTAATTGTAAAAGATTTCCACACTCATTATTACATCTCTGTTTTTTTTTCTTTTTCTCCCTGTGATTGGTGAGGTGAAACCCAGGTCAGTGTGTTACTCATCAGGCTGCAGGAAATGACCCACTTCCTCTGACTCTGGATCAGTGGGGTCTAGTACAGCTGAGTCAGATCACTCACCAGCTCCAGACCGACCTGTTTTTTTGCTGCTACTGTAGATTCTGACAGAAATATCTAATATAGAGTAAAATATGTGGTGATTTGGCAAACCGTGTCCAAAACGTATGTATTCCACACTGCTCCGACACATTCATAGATGAGTAAACATCTCTCCCTTGTGTTTTCTCCACTCCAGCAGCTCCAGAGGACCAAAGGCCAGGAAAAAAAACATCTGTTTTACAAATACAGCTTTACAAACAGCGTAACGTGCCTATTTGCAGATAAACAAATAGTGCTGTCAATCTAGCTAGAGGTTTCCTCTAAATGTGAAATGACCGTTTCCCGCATTCAGCTGTCAGAACCGGAGCGTGTAACACACTGAAATGTGTACAGATATGCGAGGGGTCGAGGCTGTGGCTGTCAACTAGCCGTCAACCCAGAGTGACGACTCCCCCTCCTATGTCAAGAGGAGGCCCTGGAGGGTGTGTTGCGCTCACTATGTACAAAATCATACGGCGACCCCCTTTCTCCCCTCGCATGAGACAGCTCTCCGTGCCTGGCAGGCCTTTAAGGAGCCCCCTTTAAAGACTCCCAGAGGGAAAGTCCATCAAAACAATTTGGAGGAACTGCGAGCGCACTGTCATCCGCGAGACTCTCAGACAGAATATCTCAATGGAGTACTCATGGTCTTGAATAGAAAGGGGTGGGGTATTAATATTAATCAGGGGTCTCTAATAGAATCCTGACCAACAGCAGGATGGGGATAAGGGATTTGGGCCAAATATGCAAAACAAGGATGAATAGAGTATTTGCATACACATGTAGATGGTAAGAGGCAGTGGAGCCACTTAACATGCGCTTATTAGCTCTGTGTGCTTGGATGTGTGTATTTGTAAGAGAGGCAGTCGGTTTGGGTCTTTGTTTAGCAGAAATTAAGGTGCTAAAATCTGATTGGATAAGCTATGTTCAAAACCATGAAATGTTATCACCACTAGTGACTTTACGATTACATGTTTTTGATGATAAATGGAAGTATAATCAAATCACACACACATTGTGTTTTTATGGGGATTTACCATCGACATAATGATTTTAACACTGTACAAACAGAAAATGTCACTCAGAATGAATTAAAGGCTGTTTTCTTAAAGGGGGCCAAAAATCTCACCACAAGGACAAGAATTTCGGATATTGCCATCTTCGTGGGGACATTTTGCACCCATAATGTAGGTTTTACCACACACACACACACACACACACACACACACACACACACACACACACACACACACACACACATAACACATAATCTCGCACACTCCAGGCATAATGGTTTTTATACTGTACAAACTGTATTTTCAATCCCCTTACACTGCCCCTGCCCCTAAACCTACCCATCACAGGAAACATTCTGCATTTTTACTTTTAAAAAAACTCATCCTGTATGATTTATAAGCATTTTGAAAAGTGGGGACATGGCCAATGTCCTCATATTTCACCCTCTTCTTGTAATACCTATGTTATACCCATGTCATCATACACATTTGTGTCCTCATATGTCACAAAAATGCACACACACACACACACACACACACACACACACACACACACACACACACACACACACACACACACACACACACACACACACACACACACACACACACACACCGGGAATGTGTAAATCTTAAACAAATGACTATGTTCCAATTCTGTATTTTGTGTGGGTGCTTATTTCTTTATTAGAAATAAAAGCAGACAAGTAGAAAGAGAAGACGGCATGGCAGAGTCTGTTTGATGTTGGGTTACCAGGTGTGTGTATATCTGAAACCAACATCCACCACCACATGAAAGACAACATTTTAATAGCTGGAGAATTAGAGTTGGCACATCTAATCAAGCTGATATTTAAACCATACAACAGAGGTTTTCAACAGTGCCAAGTAGTGCATATTGTGTCGATACAGGTGTATTTAGAGTCAGTTGACTACACTTGTGTGATTGTTCTGAGCACAAAAAGGGCACAAAATGAATTACATATATATTTGTATTATTATTAATTGCTTTCCTACAATTATTTAAATTTAATGTAGCACTGCTGTTTTTACAACAGTTTCACAATCTTATAGGCGATGAGCATCTCATTTCCAAAGTTTAAGGTATTAACTTACTATATACTTGAAGTAGTTCAGTTGAAACATGCATATTCACACATGCACACACTCTCTAAACACTACCAAGTATAATAACTTAGTTTGCCTTGAAGCAAAAGTTCCTTTTGTCTGTATAAGCTCTTAGCATCTACCTGCCCACTTAGCTACAGATAGTCATATCATAAAGCCTTAAGCACAATCTCAGAGGACAGACCCTATTAATGCAATCCCTCTTCTCTAGCCACAGGATGTCTTATTCTGTATGTAGATAGGGGGATTTAAGCTCTCATTGCAGTGTTCTACATAATGCCGTTGCTCACTTGGGAAGTTGTGTTTTGCTCGATTTGACTTTAAATAGTCCTGGCTCGTAGGCTAGATAAGGCGTGTGTTGTCAGGTTGAATGACTTTTTTTCAGTCAGTTGTGACAATTTCTTTTCATCAACATGCCCGTTGGTGTGTAACTGGAGACAGAAATGAACAGGGGGCCAAAATGATGGTATGCTGTTTAATGTTTGATGATTGCATTAACTTACATGAGCTTATCTTCTATTGCTTGTTTCTGTTCTTCGCTTGTTTTTGAAGTCAGAAGATGCGTAATTGTGCCTCCTACCTTAAAATATAGATTGCTGGAAAATCTGTCAATCGCTGGGAAGCGCTGGGCAATAAGTTACGGAAAATTCTGTCAATGGTGGTGAAAGAGTTAATTATTCAGATTAGGCAGTTAGGCAGTGTCACTATTATGCTTTTTCAGATGTTATCTTTCATTTAGTGTGTATTATGGTGTGAATTTAAAAGGTCTGCAAATTTCTGCCAGAAACTACAGGTCCTTCTCAAAAAATTAGCATATTGTGATAAAAGTTTATTATTTTCCATAATGTACTTATAAAAATTAAACTTTCATATATATTAGATTCATTGCACACCAAATGAAATATTTCAGGTCTTTTATTGTTTTAATACTGATGATTTTGGCATACAGCTCATGAAAAAATTAGCATCCGACCAATAAAAGAAAAGTGTTTTTAATACAAAAAAGTCAACCTTCAAATAATTATGTTCAGTTATGCACTCAATACTTGGTCGGGAATACTTTTGCAGAAATGACTGCTTCAATGCGGCGTGGCATGGAGGCGATCAGCCTGTGGCACTGCTGAGGTGTTATGGAGGCCCAGGATGCTTCGATAGCGGCCTTAAGCTCATCCAGAGTGTTGGGTCTTGTGTCTCTCAACTTTCTCTTCACAATATCCCACAGATTCTCTATGGGGTTGAGGTCAGGAGAGTAGGCAGGCCAATTGAGCACAGTAATACCATGGTCAGTAAACCATTTACCAGTGGTTTTAGCACTGTGAGCAGGTGCCAGGTCGTGCTGAAAAACGAAATCTTCATCTCCATAAAGCTTTTCTGCAGATGGAAGCATGAAGTGCTCCAAAATCTCCTGATAGCTAGCTGCATTGACCCTGCCCTTGATAAAACACAGTGGACCAAAACCAGCTGCTGACATGGCACCCCAGACCATCACTGACTGTGGGTACTTGACACTGGACTGCAGGCATTTTGGCATTTCCTTCTCCCCAGTCTTCCTCCAGACTCTGGCACCTTGATTTCCCAATGACATGCAGAATTTGAGCAACAGTCCAGTGCTGCTTCTCTGTAGCCCAGGTCAGGCGCTTCTGCCGCTGTTTCTGGTTCAAAAGTGGCTTGACCTGGGGAATGCGGCAGCTGTAGCCCATTTCCTGCACACGCCTGTGCACGGTGGCTCTGGATGTTTCTACTCCAGACTCAGTCCACTGCTTCCGCAGGTCCCCCAACGTCTGGAGTCGGTCCTTCTCCACAATCTTCCTCAGGGTCCGGTCACCTCTTCTCGTTGTGCAGCGTTTTTTGCCACACTTTTTCCTTCCCACTGATTTCCCACTGAGTTGCCTTGATACAGCACTCTGGGAACAGCCTATTCGTTCAGAAATTTCTTTCTGTGTCTTATCCTCTCGCTTGAGGGTGTCAATGATGGCCTTCTGGATAGGGTCGGGTCGGCAGTCTTACCCATGATTGCGGTTTTGAGTAATGAACCAGGCTGGGAGTTTTTAAAAGCATCAGGAATCTTTTGTAGGTGTTTAGAGTTAATTAGTTGATTCAGATGATTAGGTTAATAGCTCGTTTAGAAAACCTTTTCATGATACGCTAATTTTTTGAGATAGGAATTTTGGGTTTTCATGAGCTGTATGCCAAAATCATCAGTATTAAAACAATAAAGACCTGAAATATTTCAGTTGGTGTTCAATTAATCTAAAATATATGAAAGTTTAATTTTTATCATTACATTATGGAAAATAATTAACTTTTATCACAATATGCACATTTTTTGAGAAGGACCTGTAGTTGTCAGTAAATCCAGTCTTAGTTCCTGCATGAGCCTATAGGTTTGTAAAACATTTGTTAAATGTAAGCCTATGGACTTCATCGGCTTCCCGTGAACAATATCTATTCTGACCCACCTGGAACACTGTAGTAGCTGGGGCCTGAAAGTGTTTGATTCGTGTTGTCGACATGTCGTGACGATGCTGTTTTCTCTACTGCGAAGGCAAATCCACTTTGAATGCACTTCCGAAGGATGAGGACTTGGGGCTCCAATTGAAATAGTAAAACCAATGCCCCGGAGCTGAAATTCAGATATAGCAATGGGCATTTCATTTCCAACATGCACTGTAAGCGGTATCTGGGCCATCTGACCAATCAGAGAAGAGAAGGCTTTCAGAAAGGAGGGTTTCAGAGAGTGAATCCTTTGTCGAACCACTTCACTGTGAAAAAAAGAGGTGATGCTGCAATGTATATTATGAGTAAATAAAGTATTTTTGACCTTGGATGCATGTTAAACTACTGTAGAAGAAAAAAAATGGCAGCATTTAAGATTATATAATAGGGTGACTTTAATGAATTTATTAAACTGAGGTACTTGACATATGACGGTATATTTTTATGTTTCGAAAACATGCCCACATTAAATGTGATGTGTGTATAAGAATAACATAATTTTAAGTACACATATATATATATATATGGTTATAATATATATGGTTAACAATATATATATATTTTGCCATTTCAAGTTCATTTCTAACTCCGATGGTACCTCAATGGTTGGTTTGTGCTGCTCTTTATACAGTAAGTGGGTTCATTTCTAAATTAAAAAAAGCATGTTTCTTGTTAAAAATGGTGAAATTTGAAATACTCATTTTGTATTTTGCATAGGACTGTCAATTTTTTTCTGTGTTGAACCTCTGCAGTTGTTAGCAGCAAAATATCTGCTTGTGGCCTTTTCATACTAGATTCTGTGCCTCCTCAACCCCTAGATTACAAAGGTTTAACAGTGCTGCTTTTATAATAGACTGTGTCTGTATATAATGTTGTTTTGTCATGGCCGTAAATAGGCAGTTTATTTAACAAGTCAAATGGGTTGAACAGCAGCAAGTGTTTTCCCCCCCTCGTTTTTATTCCCCTTTGTCCTATTCTCCACTCTAGTCAAACATGTAAAGCAAATAACAATGGCAATAATAAACAGGACTGGAGATAACGCTGGCGCAATCGTCTGAGACGTCCCAGCATTGGCATGCAGCTTTGAAGCGCTTAGCCGTGTGGCGAGAGAGGAGAAGAGCGGTGGGCGGCAGTTATTTTACATGATATTAAACACTTGAAAGCGCCCAGCCATTGAGAAGCACGGAAAGTCGCACAAGTTAAAGGAGCGTTGGAGAGAGAGAGAACATAAGGAGGACTAAAATTGTAAATATGCTAGACTAAAGGGATGCTAAAGTTATCTAGCTAAGCGCTGTCAGGCCACCCATTGTTCGGCGAGGTGATAAAAGGCAATTTCCCGCTTTTTCCTTCGCCACCGCACGCGCGGCTCTTAATTTAAGGGCCATTTTCTCTGACAGTGTTGACAGTTTAAACATATCTCCCCCTTTTTTCTCCCGGGCTTTGTTGTCTTTTCCCCGCAAAGCTGCTTGTTGTATTCACGCTGCTGTTTATTAGTCTATAACCCTCTTGTATCGCATGTTCCTCTCAAGGCAGTAACAATGCTTGCCATGGGGCCTTTAATACCTGTCAGCTCCTGCCAATTGGAGCCCATTTTGTTTCATATTCAAATTCCCTGTTGGGAAGATTTGTTTTTCTCCTCTTCTTCCTTAATCTTCTTCCCCGCAACAGAGCTGCGCCTCAATTTGAGGTGACACAGAAAATATGGCTTATCATCGCACTGTGAAAGCGATCCCATTAGGTTGCTACAGCTTTCAAGTGAGCATGTAAATAGTGAGCGGGGATCAGGGGAGAGTAATTGACATAGATGCTCTCATTCAGAGCAGGGCTTCCCCTTGTAATGCCTTTTCGCTGGAGCAAATAAACTCCGCTCCCGCTGCTGTCAGTCGTGGTATGCGCTTTTCTATGGACTGGAGCTTTATTCACAGTTTTTATTTAGAGATTCTTAAACGTGCATTAGCTGCTGCTAAGTACATTTGCCATTGTTGTCACGAGAGAAATGTTGCCAGTTAATTAGATGGCTGCGTTAATTTTTAATAATTAATGTTCACTTTATTTTCAACCAACCAGATAATGCTTTAATGGTGCCAATTTAATATTTTAGTTTTTCACAAAAACAGTGAGCAGTCAGTATTATGCAGGAAAACAAATATTCATCCTATTATTTTAATTGTATATAGTGTGTTTATTTTAATATATTTTAAAATCTAATTTATTCCTCTAATAGTTGTTAGTTGTGAGTTGTGCATCATTACTCCAGGGTCACATGAACTTTCAGAAATCATTCTAATATGCTGATTTGCGGTTCATGAAACATTTCTCATTATAATCAAATTTGAAAACAGTGCTGCTTTATTTTTGTGGAATCTTCTTTTATGGTTATTTGATGACTGGAAAGCATTTTGAAAGAGCCTCAAAAGTCTTTTGTAACTATACATTACACTGTCGTTTTTGACAAATGTAATGCATCCTTAGATCCTTAATTTCTTCAAATAATTAGGGTATGTTTCATGACACCGTTTTTAACTGTAGATGAAGATTTTATGCGGTTTTGGCCATTATTTATACAACAAACTTTTGAAAACAGATTTTTAAAAACTATGCCTTTACTGTATCCAATCATTCGATTATACTCCCTGGTTTCTACTGATACAAAGCCATATGCTAATCGCTGAAGTAACCCTTTAATTAACTTTCATTTTGAGTTCTTGCAAATCAAATGAGTTATTTACTTAACTGTAAACCCTAATTTTATGTTGAAGTTGTGTAATAAGTTCTCAAAACGAAAAAAAGTGAATGACATTTTTTAAGTTGAGAAATATTTTGCTAGCTATAACAAATGAATTCAGAAAATGCCAACTTGCTAATTTGCTAACATGTTAACAATAGCATGGTATAGCTCTTACAGAATGAGTACAGTAAAAGTGCAGAGTGAGTTACTCTCCAAAAAACCCACGTTAACAGAAACTCTTCTAAATTAGCATAACAAAACATTAATCACTACTAAATCTCCCTTACCATTAATCCTGCACGAAAACATTATATAACTCTTAAATAAGTGCTTCTCAACATAACGCCACCAGTGACGCAAGCATTGGGGATCATTTATATGTACGTCCCCAACATTTGCATCTGTCCGAACATGTTCATTGTCAGGCGGAACTGACTGAGCTAAATCATCGGGGCCGCAGGTAAACAAAGGCGCTTGAGGATAGCAAAAACGGCCGCTCTCATAGACACAAATGTCATGTTCCAGGCTGTGCAGGGAATGTAAGGACTTTTCATAGCCTTCCCACAGATAAACAATGTCAACAGTCATGGTTGATGTTTATAATCGGATACCACAACAATTGAATTCAAGATTGTTCGTTTGTTCGGCTTATTGCAAGCAAGCTTTGCTCAGCGTCTTAAACTGAAGTGGCAATTACAATTGTATTCCTGCAAGCAGTAAGTAGCGATTTTATCCACTTATTGACCGTTTAAACTATTTCTGATTAATTGAACGTTTCTTAGAGAGACAGCATTGTCTAGATAACGCAAGATGCTAGTACAATGCTAGTAACAATAGGAAACAAAGTACAATACAAAACGAAATAGTGTGTCTAATGACAAAGGTTAATATTATTTTGTATTACAAAATACAGATTGTTCACTCGATCGAAAAAACGATCGTTAAAACGATAGTCATTTGACAAGGCTTTTGTACAAAAAAATAAAATAAAAAAATAAATAATAATATATAGTTATATATATATATATATATATATATATATATATTTTTTTTTTTTTTTTTATGATGTTTTTGCATGTTTGTATTTCAGAGTACACTGCACTGCATAGCCTACATTGTGACTAACGTTATAAACATGCAATATCATTGACGAAAAAAGATGAGTCCGAAATCACTGGTTTTGGTTTTGTCTAAGGGAAAAAAGAGTGTTCGTGCTTGCGGTTGCCAGATCTCATGAATTACAAAAAAAACTCCAACAGACCTAAACATGTACAATCTGGCAACCATATGCACACAAGCTCTCTCTCGCGCGTGTGGATTATTTGAAAACACCAATAAACAAGTAAGCTGCATTTCAGCAATCTCCATTTGAGATGTTCTGCTTAAAGTGTCATTCAGTTGGTCTGTGTTGGTCAAGTGTCAGGACTAGGGATGGGTACCGAAAACCGGTATTAAACGGGCCCCGGGGGTGAATTTTGAAAGACCGTTGTATCGATAAGCTCGGACGTTATCGGTTCTGCTGTCGGTACTTTTGAAAATACACGTGACGAGAGAGAGAGAGAGAGAGAGAGAGAGAGAGAGAGAGAGAGAGAGAGAGAGAGAGAGAGAGAGAGAGAGAGAGAGAGAGAGAGAGAGAGAGAGAGAGAGAGAGAGAGAGAGAGAGAGAGAGAGAGAGAGAGAGAGAGAGAGAGACATAACTGGTTACACTTTAGATCTGTGATAGTCTGATTTTATTTTAGATTTTGGCTTCCAAAGATTAGCTATAATAATAATATTTATGTCTAGCGCAACTTTGCAGCAACGCTGCCATTTCTCCCTAAAACTCAAACGTAATGACAAAATCAGCACGATCAGTGATTGTTGTAAAATACAGTCTAGCTACTGTTGGTTGTGGGATGCATTTAATAATAAAAAGAGCGATTAAAAGCACAAAAATGTCCGCAAGAGATTGTTCCCAAGTTCGCGCGCGCTCTGAAACAGCCGCAACGAGACGAGCAAATACACTTTCGGTTTCACACTCGCGTTTAAACGATCAAATGTACACAAACATCTATGTCAAAATGACCAGCTTGGAGAGTCTCTTAAACACAGTTTGTGTCTAAAATGGACGTAGTTATTATGGATATAGTCGGGAGAAAGTGCATCTGCCTATTATCAGTCGCCTATAGATCTGCACATCTGTCTTAAAGAGGCAGCAGTGTAAATAAACATGCTGACGAATTACTACGAATAAAACAACCAAATGCAAAGAGCAAATCACTCACAGCTCTTGAATGAATAACTTAAGCTTTAATAAGCATTAATTTAGGCTATTTATGATAAACTATGCAGTGTTATTTTACATTTGATTACTAGAATATATATATATATATATATATATATATATATATATATATATATATATATATAAATCTCAAAAAGTACCGATAAGAATACCGTTAAAGTACCGGACCAATAAGCAGTATCGATTAGAGTAGTAATACCGTTAAAATCTTAACGATACCCATCCCTAGTCAGGACTCACTAGCCGCTTCACTGAACTGCTGTGTGCTGTGAGCTGCTAAAATAAGCCAATCAGAGCAGAGCTCAAGATTAATATTAATGACTCGTTCAAATAAGGCAAAAACAGAGCATTACATCCTGGACAATTTATAGGGTTTTAAATGGACCTGTAAAGCTGTATCTGTACAATTTTATAAGCCACATACCCTCTTATGTAGATATCAGAGAACAATTAAACATATTATTTCAACTCATTCTAGGGCACCTTTATTTTTAGCATTTACTCTCCCTTTCGAATGCCAATGACAAAGCATGCTGGGATCCCAGCTCAATTTTAGTTAGTTAACTAGTTTGTTTAATTTAAGTTTGTCCTACTTAAACCTAGTAAGTATTTTGAGCGTTGGGTGTTACAATGCATGGGGGGAGAGAAAAAAAGCACAAAAAAAAAAATTCTTGTTCTATCGCATTGTCCTAGTGAGACTTAAAGTCAAAGATGGTATTTTAACCATTGCTAGAGCTATATTGAGGGAGTGATACCATTCACAAATAAAACCTACAGGATACACATAAGTAACTATTTGTATTTCTGTTATCAAACATAAACTACTGAGGTCATCATCTCATAAATAAAACCGTTAGGTTTATTCCTATAATTGAGTCTAAGAAACCCTTCTGGGCTTATTTATCTGAAAACTTTTCTTTTCCAAATCCCTCTCTCTAAATACCTAACCCATGGCTCTTTCATACACAGCCTTTTGACATAGTGTCCTCTCTACTGAAAAATACAACAAACTGCACCACAGAGAAAAGATGCCGGCACACGGTGTATTTGAAAGGTGTCGGGTTTCATTTCTTTGGTTAAGCCTCAAAGCAGAGGAGCTGTGTGGCCTCATTTGAGACATTTGAGTCCAACTAACTTATTATTATAATCTATTGCTGCTACTCAAAAAGAACAGAGACACCTGGCTATATATCCTTCTTTTTATTATCTGTTCTTGCTCACTGCTTTATTTGGTTCTGAGGATTTTCTTTCTTTTTTAAAATATATATTTATTCTTCTTTTGTCAGTGATCTCCAGGAGAAAGCAGGTGTATTGTTCCTGGCTGCTGAAATTGAGTTCATAAAAAGTGAAGTTATAATAATAAGATGTTTAAAGTATGATGGCATTTAACAGAAATGTGAGAGACAAAAAGCAGGCTTATGATGGCAGTATGAAACTTCCTGGGAGTCAAATGAGATGTAAAATTTTGGCTCAGTGTGTATTGTATTAACAATCTCTGACTAATTATCTTTCTCATGGAGTGTTTGTTTTTGCACTTCAGGTGTCACATCTGTTTTTGATTTTGTTTACACGAGTAAATTAGCCAGTTATTATTGCTAACTTAATAATGTTATACAAGTTCATCAGCGCACTGATGCAAACATCTCTGAATCTGGTGGGAATATTTAATCATCGGCATGCAAAACTGCTACGGTACATTTAGGTGTAATTTTCATTCATGCAAAGGTAATTTGTTTCTATATTATAAATTAATTAACACTAACAATGATGGAGAACGCTTGTGAATATGTAATTGAGAGCTCATTGCAGACACAGATTGATTATACTCATCCCTCCTCCTGTTATGATCCTCCACCTCTCCTGTTTGTGACGCCGGATGCATATGCCAGCATCTTCTCAGCAGTCAATTGCAAAGACTGGTCTGATTATTTTTTTTATTTTTGATCCATTTGTCCTTTCTGCATACAACCTCCATCTCTCTGAGGGAATCATTAGCATTTCGGTCACCATAGCATCTATTATCATCATAGGTTTTTAAAGGTGAAGTGTGTAATTTTTACACCATTAGCCTCACCAAAGGAAATGGCAAACATATTGATGGTTTTCGAACAAAAAACAACCCCAAAAACTCTCCATGTGCCATTGGTTGAACAAACAAATAGCGATGCCCCAAACGCATGCCATTTAGTAAAACAAAATGTTTTGATAGAAGTTTTTTTTAGTTATATATATATATTTTATAAGTATTTCATCTAATATCTATATTTTATTTAAACTTTATTTCATTTAACAATTTTTTTTAAAAGGTACAGTTTCTGCCAATCTCATGTTAAACCTATAGTACCTGTAGAGAAGTATTGCGTCCTTTATATACCTATCTTTAGTTTTATCATATTTATAAAATACAGATACGCTGTACCGATTCTTTACGAAAACAGCTGAACACTTGGAAGCGTGCAGTGGGTGGAGTTTAAGCATCACGAGCACGCACGCACACACACACACACACACACACACACACACACACACACACACACACACACACACACACACACACACACACACACACACACACACACACACACACACACACACACACACACACACACACTCACACAAAACACCATGATGTTATCCCTAGATAACTTTCAGTTTTCAAAACACAGACATTTGATGCAGTTTCATGACTTGTAACCGGGAAAAAACAAACACACTTACAGAACTCTGTTGCTGCTCCGAAGAAAAAAAAACTGCATCCACTGTTCCCTTAATGCTGGGTTATTTGGGAAGCTTAACAAGGTTATCTTTCCCTCACAACAAAAAACGCACTTCTTTAGTGACAATGTTGATTATGTGGCCGAATTCAGAAGCTCTGATTGACGTGTGCACGTGCTCATCCTGGAGAATTGCCCCTACAAGGAATTCCGTCCTTTATGACGTAATACAGGGCCATACTCAAAAAAAAAAAACCTTTCCAAAAATTATTAGAATCCTGAAGGAGTGTATTTAGAACAGAAATATCATATGTGTCCAATTCATTTTTTGAAATTTTGACCATGTTTTGCAGTAGAATCCAACTCTGTCCATGTTGGCCATTCATTTGCACAACAATGGCATTTTGGGGGCCCAAACTTTTAAAAAAGATGGCATTATTGTCCCTTTGCAGACTACAATATGCAGATTTGTGAAAATGGTGACGTCATGAATGTTCAGTTAACAATGTTTCTATCCACCAATTTTAATATAAATGTTAAGTTGTCGCATAAAAAAATGCTGGATTGAAAATATGCACATAAATTCTAAAATAAAATTTTAGAAAATAAATGTGCATAAATGATGATAGAAACACATTTATCAACAAAAAAAACCCTTAAAGGGATAGTTCACCCAAAAATGAAAATTCTGTCATCATTTACTCACTCTCAAGTTGTTCCAAACGTATATAAATGCATTTGCTCCGCTGTACACAAAGGACGATATTTGGAAGAATATTTGTAACCAAGCAGATCACTGGCCCCCATTGACTACCATAAAAATAGAAATAATATTCCAGGCCGAGATCTGCTTGGTTACAAGATTTTTGGGTGCATTATCCTACTTTAATGTGCAAAAAAAAACTCAACAGTGGATGTGATTAAATAACTGGACTAACCAGCCGATCAGTTTCATGGCACAGAATCTCAAATGGATCAAAATGGTTATATTTCCCTCCCAGAAAGTTATCAAATGATTTCATTCCCAAACACCAGGCATCCACCTCACATGACAGCGTTTGTTGCAAGTTATGTATGAAAACATTATTGTCACATTGGCTTCTCTGATTGCAGCAACTGTTATTTGCAGATATTTTGTGGCAATTGGAAGCAGCGATTTTGTTCTCTTGAATGCATTGGATGGAAACGGTGCTTTATTCACAAATGCTTGTGATATTCCAATTTTGCGCATAAGTTAAATTCGCAACTTTGGATGGAAACATAACATTGTTACACACTTCCACTTTAACCGTGCTTCAAAGCCTGGCTTGTTTTTTTGCTGTCCCTTTCACTTTAATTTAGTCTTTAATGAATATCAATGGCTTTGCATTGTTCCAGCTGTTCGAGATAACAATCTCCTATGGTTTCATCACACTTGATTAGATTGATGACTTTAGCTTAATGTTTCGACCGTGTTTGTATCTGTTTGTTGGTCTGTGTGTGCATGCATGGGGTGTGATGTAATTTTTTTGGCAAAATCAGTTTCCCTTGATGGTTGAGATAAACTTAAGCAAAAAGCCACTTATGATTTTCAACCGCAAGAATGGATCATTTTATCTTTATATATAAACATCTGTGAGGATGGAGTGAGAGAATTACAGTGAAGGTCATGATGCATTGTGAAACTGTTTGGAATTACTTTTACATGTCTGAGTCAGGACGGGACATGCAGTGTTTGTGAAAGAGAGAGAGTGTGTTCTCCCACAGAGATGCTCAGTGTCTCAGATGCTCATGAATCATAAGCATTAAAGCAGTATGGATGAAATCTCCACCAGTAAAAAATTGACTGTTTACTGCAAAACTCAGGAGAGTCATAGGAATGTTTTGGTCGCTTCACCAGAGACAAGCTGATTTGTTACACAAATGTAAAAACAGTAAAGCGTACTGTCTTCAGTGAAGTAACTGCAAAGAAACAGACAGCTGAAAATGTATTGCTACCGGTGAAAGCATAGTTCACCCAAAAAAATGAGCCAATGAATTATTGGGAACAAAATAATTTTTAACAGAATAATTATATTATTCTGTGATTTTTATGAACTGAACCTACTGATTCATCAAAAAGATATTATTCAAAAGAATTATTAATTCAAAAAGGGTTTGTGTGTGCGTGTGTGCGTGCGTGCGTGTGTGTGCGTGTGTGTGCGTGTGTGTGTGTGTGTGTGTGTGTTTTGTGTATGCAACAAAAGTGATGTTAATTAGCATGTGGTAAAACTAATATTGAAATTAATATTATATATATATATATATATATATATATATATATATTTTTTTTTTTTTTTTTTTAAGTGTATGTCCGTGCGTCTTAATGGCAGATATCCAGGCCCTCCGTCTCCGCTTGGTTACATCTGACACGTGACTCCCTTCATTCTATTTCCAGGTTGGAAAACAATAAAAAGAAAGTCAGTTGCCTTATAGTTTGCCCCGTCAACTGAATCAACTGATTAATTACAAAGTCTAATATATATATTAAAATATTTAAATATATATATATATATTTGTGTGTGTTTGCGACTTATGTGATATTAATTAGCATGTTCTTATTTATAGCATGTTATAAATTCTTATTTAAGGAATATGTAAGTTGAAAAAGGACCACTTCTTTGTTCTAGGTTTAGTTAAGTTAAGTTAAAGCTGCAGTCTGCAACTTTTTGTGCTCTAGCGGTTAATAAACACATGCTTCTTGTGGATGAACATTGCAGCCGGAGCTACTTTTCTCTGTTTATATCTATGGCAAGTCACGCAGGGACTGTACTCCTCCGCAGCGGTTCCTACCAAACCGGGATGAAATTGTTTCAATATAAACACTTATTATATTTATAAGTGTACCATAATGATTCAGGGTAAGACAAAAACACAGCTTGGAAAATGGATTAATGTTGTAAATTCTTGTTATGTCATTTTTGTAGCTCTAAAACACAAAAAAGTTACGGACAGCAGCTTTAAGTTAAGTTAAAGGTAGGGTTGGGCGTCGAGAACCGGTTCTAACTTGGAACCGTTTGAAAAAATAACGATGGCATTGGAATCATTTCGAAAAAATTTTTCGATTCCGATCATTGGTTCCAAACGCAAGTTTTGGTTTCCATGGCCACCTGATTTCCGGAAGTGTTTGCCACGTCCGCTTGTTCTTACAGCCATGGAGCACGGTAAGCGGCGCTCTGAAGTGTGGATTTATTTCACTTTTAAAAAGCCTGAGTCAGTGCAACTAGTGTTGTCAAAAATATTGATACTGAAATAACTGAAACGATACAATACTCAGTTTCTACAGTATCGATCCCAGCTGCGCTCTCCTCTCTGACTGACAGCGAGTCGACACGCACCGGCATATTCTCATTCAGCCCGGTTAATCTCTGAACACGGTGAATGCGCGTTCTGCTGGATTTTTCCTCATGACAGTGTGTTAGTGTGTGATCGGTCTCAATTTTGCGCAGGATTTCACATAATTCTAGTAATCCCCAGATTTTGCGCTCACATTTTAAGCACACATACACATTGCGTTATAAAGCCACCTCATACAAGTGCAAATATTTGCTTCTTTTTCCAGCTTATTATTGGTCAAATGAATACACTCAACAAAATTCTCAGTCCACGTCTTGTATTAAGTAATTACTGGAACAGTGTTAAGGATCCATGTTAGGTCTTAAAGGTCCCGTTCTTCATGATATCATCTTTCAAACTTTAGTTAGTGTATAATGTTGCTGTTAGAGCATAAATAATACCTGTAAAACTATAAAGCTCAAAGTTCAATGCCAAGCAAGATATTTTATTTAACAGAAGTTCCCTTTCAAAGCCTGAACGGCCGGTTTGGACTACAGCAGGAAGTGCAGGGATGTAATGACGTCACTAGAACCGTTTGTTGACTAACCCTCCGCCCACAAGAACACGCAAAATAGGGGGCGTGGTCTTGTTGCTCTCCCACGTGGAGAAGAGCGCGCATTCAGCACTTGCATCTCCCGTTATGGTAAGAGGCGGGACCTTTCCGGGCAAAGTGCGCTAAGCTGCTGTCCAATCACAACACGGGAAGCGCTGGCCCAATCAGAACTCATTACGTGTTTCTGAAGGAGGGACTTCATAGAACAAGGAAATCATCAGGCCGTTTTTAGGACAGAGAAAACAGCGCTGTACAGATAAGTAAATTGTGTGAAAAATACAGTTTTTTTACACGCGAAACATGAACTCATGTTATATTTCACACTGTAAACATAATCAAAGCTTCGAAAACATGCGAAGAATGGGACCTTTAAAGGGACAGCAGTTATTTGTTATTCAAAGTCAAACTACAAAAAGACAAAAGATTACACTACTCTTGACTGATCAACTTGTGTAACTTTATTGATTTTATCTGAAGGCTATTTATTTTTTTACAAAGAACATTATCCAATGTTATTATACATTTAATTACTTCACATTTTTTCGTGTTAGACTTTCAATAGACGGACAAAAATATGTATTATATTAAAAATATCTATTTGACAGTATATGCAGCGTTTTTTTCCCTCGAGGTATTGAAAATAGCATTGAATATTGATGTGACATGTTTTGACTTCACCCCTCAAAGAATCGGAATCAAGAATCGAAAAGAACTGAAAGTAAAAATCTGAATCTGACCCTGAACCAGAATCAGAATCGTTCAAATCAAAATAATGTCCAACCCTAGTTAAAGGGTTAGTTCACCCAAAAATGAAATTTATGTCGATAATGATTCCCTAATGTTGTTAGCTCAGCGGCTGCTGTGACAGTTGTTCACAGTGCTAAGAGTAAAGCATTTCTGCAAAATAAAACCGGAAACCAAAGGTAATGCAGATATGATGCAATTGACAGGCGACTCCCTCACACTGTAAAAATCTTTTGTTGGTTTTTGTTGGTTTAACTTAAAAAAGTAAGTAACCTGGTTGCCTTAACAGTTTGAGTGTATTGAAATTTAAAATTTGAGTTGATACAATGAAGGAAATTTGTTTAATAAATAGAAACTCAAAATATGATTGTATCTGAACCACATTAAAAAAAATTGATAAATCATATAAATAGCACTACTGTATTTAGCATGTTTCCCTGCGTCATCAGAAATAAAAAAAACCCCACACAATTACCCAATTGCTTACAAAATCTTTTAATAATTTTTTAATAAAGGTTGTCGAACTGAACAAAATATATAACACTGGCATTTTTGGATATTTTACTGCAAAAAAATACTACATAGTGCACCTTTAAGTTAAGTTTGGTTTTGCAAAGGTGTGTTCAGATGAAAATCAGCTGTCTCTATTAAGCAGCAGCACTGCATTTTAGCTGAAAGCTCTGCAGTAATTCTCTTTAACAGCAGTGTTAAGACAAGCTCACACCAGTCAGTGGTGCTCCAGCAGCTGTTCAGATAAAACACAGATGTTGTAACATGTTTGCTGATCTGGAATGATCTGTGTATGAGTACTGGTGTGATAATAAATTCAGTTTTTTTTATTTTTTTTATTTATCTTATATATAAAAAAAATCGTATGTGTCTATTTGCACAGATCGGCACAGAAAATTATGTTGACATCCCTCAGTTTGTTCAAACAAACAAACAAACACAAAATCCTTTACAGTAATACATTTTCAATAGATGTCTTTGGGGCAAGTTGAGCCCATGGACATTCCTTCAAATTCTCTATTTTTTCCCTATAATAAAAAGGGGTTATATTATTTGTATGTTTTTCTAGGCCCTCCCATATAAAGGAAAGGATATAAAGGTGGTCTGAACAAACACCCAAATTGTCTCAAATGAGGTATATAAATAGAGCTCTCAGCCCCCCAGGCCAGCTGCAAATGAGGAAATTGGGATTAAATGGGCGTCATTACCTTTGACTCACTGCAGAGTCGGAGCACGAGGAAACCCTTACAGACCCTCGACAAAGCTTTGTAGTAAAAACTGCGAAACTGTTTTCAGATAAGGAGACCGAGGCTGGTGTGGCATTGAATTCCCAGAGGTGCATTCCCTCAAGTCTGCACTGGTGTGAACTAAACCAGCCCCAACCCGAGCAACCGTGCACGGCTGTCACTCACGCCGCGGCGTTCTCTCCTCTGGGCTCTGCTGCCCCACGTCCCGCGGGCAAAAAGATGCCTGATGCTCTTTCTTGCGCAACTCCCCTGCGTCTGTCTCAAGTGCCTCCTCCACATGGAAGGGCAACAACGTACACATATGCACTCATAAATCACAGTAAGACAAAACATGCTGAAGACATGCAGACTTGCACCTCTCACGCAGAGGTGAGCGCAGTCATGTGTCATGAAAAGCAGATCCGTTCTTTTGCTTCCCTGCAAAGCGGCCATAAAACGACATGGACAGGGATCACAAACATTTACAAACCCACGAGGCAATTTGCACATCTTTACAAATGGATTGCTGTAATAGCACCGAAGCGTTTGTTAGGATTTGCTGTAGTTGCAATTTACATGTATTCAGCTTATATCTGGCTTATATCTAATAACAAACAAAAACTCGTTTCAGATTTACATTCTATCAGCGAGAAACGTTCAAGGTTTGATTATTCATCTGCGACTTGCAAATACCTAAATAAGAGCTTTTATCTAAATAAGGCCATTTAATGCAAGGCTGCACAAACAGGTTTAATAGTTTGCGCTTGTCTGTTTGTGTATGTGGATGTGCACGTACATGTATGAATGTGTTTACAAGTAAATGTGTGGGTGTGTGTTTCTATGTGTGCAGCGGAGGGCCTGTGTGTTGTACTGTTCAGATAAATCACAGCTTTAAAGCCAACATTGTTCGGTGACAGGTCAAGGGAGTGGAGGCGAATGGAATGTTTTCTGAACTAACCAACAAGGAAAACAACTTGTCCTCTTGTTAAACCTCTGACTAAGAGCACGAGTAGCTTTGCTAAAGGTGTTAAATGTTTACCCAGCTCTGGATGTGCGCAAGATGATGGTAGATAAACTCAGATAAAGAGAGTCGCTTGTCTTTTGTTCGCAGGTGTGAATGACTTATAAAGGGCTTTTAGAGAGAAAAGACTTTCGGCAAGTTGCTAGGTCCTGTCTTATCTACACAGAGACACAGAGTATGAACCAATCAGCTGCTTGATCCTGTGCATATATACAGTATGGGCGTTTTTGGCCGTCTGGATTAGAAAATGAACTCTTCCATACTCTTTCTATTGCTTGATTAGTCCTCTAATAATCTTGAACATTTTATATACATATATCACAGAATGTATGTATACAGTACTATCATTTTCATTTCACTATACAGTATATACACTTATCTAAAGGATTATTAGGAACACCATACTAATACAGTGTTTGACCCCCTTTTGCCTTCGGGACTGCTTAATTCTACATGGCATTGATCCAACAAGGTGCTGAAAGCATTCTTTAGAAATGTTGGCCCATATTGATAGGATAGCATCTTGCAGTTGATGGAGATTTGTGGAATGGACATCCAGGGCACGAAGCTCCCGTTCCAGCACATCCTAAAGATGCTCTATTGGGTTGAGATCTGGTGACTGTGGGAGCCATTTTAGTACAGTGAGCTCATTGTCATGTTTAAGAAACCAATTTGAAATGATTCGAGCTTTGTGACATGGTGCATTATCCTCCTGGAAGTAGCCATTAAAGGATGGTGGTCATAAAGGGATGGACATGGTCAGAAACAATGAGAAATTGAACAGGTGTTCCTAATAATCCTTTAATAATGTGTGTGTGTGTGTGTTACGGAACAAAGACTCACAACAAGGATGATATTAATAAGATAATAATTGAGTTATATTGACAGCACAACTATATGCAGGCTGGATGGTGAGTAAATCAGAAAAGATGTGAAGTAGATGAATGGTAAATAGAAATACTGACAAATTCAATACTGCCTTTATCGTTGAAGATGGATGTGGAGGTCATGGATGGTGGAGAACCTGGACAATGGAGCACACACCTCAGTGGAGAAACTGGATGGAGACCTGGAGATGGAGAGGATATACAGACACAGAAGACGATGGAGAATCAGGATAGATGATGAAGACAGGTAAGTGGATCCAAGAAGGGGAATATTGTCACATATCCACCATGTATGTATTTTTTTAAAATGTTTTACTCCATAATTGCAGTAATCCCAGAGACGGATATAGGCATGCCAGTGTTGTTTACTCTTTCTTGTTCAAATAGAGCATGCATGCCTATTGTGTTGGTCTTTCGTTCATAATTCACATCACAAACAGTAAGAATGCGCATGGCCTCAGAAGCCACCTCCTCAGTGCCTACGTCCAAGCCATTATCTTACATAACCGCAGGTGCTCCTTCCGTAAATCATTGCTAAATGTTGGCCACACGGTTTCATTGACTGCAGCCAAGGAAGATGTGGTTGTCTGGAAAGCTTTGCTCTGCCGGCGGAGCGCGTTCATGTCCTCCTCCTCCCACCCTCTCCATGGGTAGATTGAGCCTCACAATTATGCTTTATTAATCTGCATCCCTTAATTGAAAATTCCCCTGATGAGGAGCGATACTCCGGGGCTGTACCTGGAATACGCCACTCATTATCTGCCAAGGTGCCTTTGTGGCCTGACGGCACTTTCCGCCACGTCCAGGCCCTGCATGCAAATCAGAGTATGGTTAGTGTCCCTGATGACTAGAAAGAGGCAAACGAGAGAGAGAGAAAAGAGTGAGGGGGAATTAGAGACATGATTATTGGTGTATTTGGCAATTCTATGTTTGTATGTGAAGAAGCGTCAAGGCCAATGCATGTAGTATAAACATAAATATTCTTAAACATGGGAATTTAAAATTACTAAGCTATTAAAAGGTGTTTTCCTCCCAGTTGTTCATTATATACATCCAAGTAGGTCATGACTGTCACCTCTGTTTGCCCCACCAGGATGAGATCTGCAGAGATTACAGTTAAATATGACTCTAGTACAAGCTGCTTGTATGGAAAAACAATATAGAAAATTACTATGTATTTATATTTTAAAAAATAATTGTTAGGTACAGTGTACTTATTGTGTTCATATTGTATTGCAAAACACTTTATCTGCTAATGAGGTGGGATACTGGTAAAGTTAGGGAAAGGTACAGTTAGGTATAAGGGTTGGTTAAGTGATAAAGAAAGGGTGAACAGTGGAATTATAGATGTAATTACAGAAATTAAATACAAATATTATTACATGCAGGTATTTTTAAATACAAGTATAAGTGTAAAAACATGTATCGCAATAAGTGCATTGTATCAAATGATTCATTTAAAATTTTAAATGTTAGTACACTTTACACCAGGAGATTTTTATAAATATTATATATAATATATAAAATATAAATATTGTTGTTAATTATATTATAAATATAAATATAGGCAATTCCAGAGTATACATGGCATATTCTATAATAATAATAATAATAATAATATATTGCTTAATATATTTTTACCTGTCATATCATATATTTAAAATTATTTTAACATTATTTTAATGTAAGAAAATTAACTAAAATTTACCTTTGAACTTTGATCTACATGTTATACATTATGCTTCCTTGTGCTTGTCTGGATTAAGCAAATACATATTTACTTAATGATTAACTTGCTTGCTTACCTCACATAAAAATGCAGTAGATGACGTACATCTGCATGCATATACTGTATTATATACAGTATACAGAGAGAGAGAGAGAGAGAGAGAGAGAGAGAGAGAGAGAGAGAGAGAGAGAGAGAGAGAGAGAGAGAGAGAGAGAGAGAGAGAGAGTTATTTTAAAAATGTCACAAATGAAGGTACTTTACCATCTGCTAATTTTACCGGCACATCTGCACTTCCAGGGCTTTCAGATTAACACTCAAAACATGTTAAATGAAAAGGTACATTGGTGGGAAATTAAATATGTGAATTGAAAATGATTGTTACATAAAATTAATTAAGAAGAAGAAGAGGAGCTAATAGGTGATTAAATATTAAGCAAACTGTTCTGAGAGGTTTCAGTTCAGACTTTAATCACCAAACCCCCTTGCTTCATTTTCCATGTTTTTGATAAATAATAAAGCAGTTCCTTCCCTCCCCGATTACTCTTCCTTTCTGATGCCAATAGCTGAGAAATGTGGGTCAGTTTGTCGTTTAATGGGCGACGCATATTAAATTGTATTTACCGTGCCATGTGAGGAATAAAAAAAAAGAAAGAAGAGGAATCCTATTATGAGTTCTTTGAAAGTAATTACCTTAATTATAAGCTCTAATATAGTAAGACAGGGAGAAAAGGGAAGTGCGGGAGTCGTTTATGGACCAATTCTGGAACTGTTTGATTTAATGAGGCAGCAAAGGCACAGAGAGCGCTATGTAGATGTCATGCCATCTCTTTTCCTTCCACTCGTTCCCTGGAAGTCTCTAAAAGCCTTTTGACTGTCTTTGCCTAGAAACAATCTCCTCTCTCTCTCCTCTCCTCTCTCTCTCTCTCTCTCTCTCTCTCTCTCTCTCTCTCTCCTCTCTCTCTCTCTCTCTCTCTCTCTCTCTCTCTCTCTCTCTCTCTCTCTCTCTCTCTCTCTCTCTCTCTCTCTCTCTCTCTCTCTCTCTCTCAATTCAATTCAATTCAAGATTGCTTTATTGGCATGAATGTAAAAATACAATATTGCCAAAGCGAATTACATAAATAATAATACACATTGACATAAATAATGATAATTGATAGTAATAAGAAAGAAAATATTACAACACCGTATAACTTTACTTGAACTTAAATAACCGGTGTAACAAATTAGAACATTTGATACCACAGTGTTTTAACATATACACACAATCACACATTCAGGGGGTCACTGTGGTGGACAGTAGGGACACACACTGAGGTCAGATGCATTACACATATTACACACACACTCACCTGCTGTCTCTCAGGCTGTGACACGCACACACGTATCTCGCAGCCAGTGCGGCTGTCTGTCCCTCTCCTAGTATTATGTTTATTTGTTCTATTTCAGTCATGGCTGTAAAGTTATTCATTAATGTATTAAATTTATTAAAGTAGAGGTCTCTTATAGAGATGTATTTGTGACAGTGAAGGAGGAAGTGCATCTCTGTCTCGATCTCTCCTGTCCTACAGTGAACACACACCCTTTGCTCTCTGGGTAACCAGCTCTTTCTGTGCCTGCCCGTCTCGATGGCCAGACTGTGCTCACTGAGCCTGTACTTGGTCAGGATCCGTCTCTGCTTTGTGTCTCTGACACTCTGGAGATATTTTTCCAATTCATAATTTGATTTTAGAGTTCGATAGAATTGTAATTTACTTTGTGTTTTAGTTTCCTGATCCCAATGTTCCAGATATGTATTCTTCAATTGTTTGGTGATTTGGTTTGTTCTGATGTGAGTGTGAGAAGCAGTGCTGGTCTGAGACTGGTGTGTGTTAGTGGAGTTGGTCTGGTTAGTAAGTCTCAGGACCAGCTGACTGAGGGGACTTTTTTCGGGGTTCAGTTCTTGGGTTTGTAACGCTTTAAAATGTAGCGATTCTGTGGGACTTGATTTAAGGTGCATCCAGAATTTGAGGGATCTTTTTTGCATATTAATAATCAATGGGAATCTGCCTAATTCTGCCCTACATGCATTATTGGGGGTTTTTCTTTGTAATTTTAGGATAATTTTGCAGAATTCAGTGTGTAGGGCTTCTGTTGGATGCCTGTCCCATCTAGTGTAGCTCTGATCACTGAGTGGACCCCAAACCTCACTTCCATACAGCGCAATGGGCTGAATCACACTATCAAAGATTTTCATCCAGATTGGAATCTCTCTCTCTCTCTCTCTCTCTCTCTCTCTCTCTCTCTCTCTCTCTCTCTCTCTCTCTCTCTCTCTCTCTCTCCCCTCCCCCCATGAGAAGTTTGGTGACAGTAGGTGGCCCTATTGTGTTCCCCTCACCTTATCGGTGCTTTCTCAAATCCTTCTCCGGAAAGGCATCAAGAAAGTCTCTTACATCACTTTGTGTTGTCATCACTCTTTATTGACATCATGTCAATGTCTTATTGGTTGCCCCCCCCCCCCCCCCCACCCTGACCCTCCCCTCGGCCTTGTTCTTAGTTGTGAGTTGCATGTCTCTCCACTTGTTATCTACAGTAACACACAAATGCAAAGGTGGAGATTTTAAAAAAAAACCGTGGGCGCCACAACTTCCTCCCTGCCCTCTTTGCCCACATGCAGGCCTGTCTGATAACAGCTCTTTAAAAAGGGCTCCAGTTTCACAGAGGCCTAATTGATCTAAACAGGTGAAAGTCTGATAACATTTTGTAACAGGGCTTTTTTTTGTTGCCCATGCAGAGGCCTTGCTCTTTGAAACAAACAAATAGCGGATAAGGTGCTTCAAGCTTTCTGAAGTCGCGAGTCATTATTATGTTTGTAGTCAATCCTTTATTATTATTGCACTGCATAAAAACTACATAAAAGTAGTAGCGACAGTAACTTTGCATGCTATTTTTCTAAAAAAAACACTGCATTGCTGGCAAAGTTTTACAGCAATACCTATATGCATACTGTACATGGATATAAAATTACTGTAAATACATTTTTGTATTTGTAAATGCTCTTTTGAATTCCAACAAAAAAGTAGTTAAATATATATATATATATATTTAAATATATATATATATATATATATATATATATATATATATATATATATATATATATATATATATATATATATATATATATATATATATATATATATATATATATATATATAATGGTTTTCCCAAAGATATTAAGCAGCACAGCTGTCTTAATTACATTAATAATAATAAATTATTCTTGAGCAGCAAATCAGCCTATTAGAATGATTTGTGAAGGATCATGTGACACTGAAGACTGGAGTAATGATGCTGAAAATTAAATCACAGGCATCAATTACATTTGAAAATGCGTTCAAATTTTCAATTCAATGCACTTTTCACAATAAAGATTGTTTTAAATCAGCTTTACAGAAAATGCATGTCTACACATTAAAATTTAGAGTGATCTGTTATCAGAGGTGACTGTTTCCAAGTTATGCATTTCAGAAATGTGCATATACAAATCACGCAGTTAGTTCAGAGTTGCGTCCTCACAGGATTTGAAGCCATCTCGTTATACTGTTATACGTATATTCTATTATATTACTTTTTTATATGAAAAATCTTTCTGCACTCAGTCTTTTGAACAGTGAGTGTGTGGTCCTGGTAAACCCTACAGGCCATGTCTTCCTCATGGAGACCAAAGGACAAGGATTTTTCTTGTGGACATTTGTTGGTCCCCATGTGAAAAACAGCTTATAAATCAGTTTACATTTACATTTACATTTATGCATTTGGCAGACGCTTTTATCCAAAGCAACTTACATTGCATTCAAGGTACACATTTTTTACATTATTAAATCAGTTAAGTCTAAATCAGTTTAAATCACTTTTAGTCTAAGATGTTTGTTTTTTGTTTTTGTTTTTTGAGAATGTATAGATGCAAAAGTTTTTCTGTGATTTAGACGTAGGTTTAGGGTTCAGGGATAGAATATAGAGTTTGTACAGTATAAAATAGGAAAGTCCCAATAAGTGTGTGTGTGTGTGTGTGTGTGTGTGTGTGTGTGTGTGTGTGTGTGTGTGTGTGTGTGTGTGTGTGTGTGTGTGTGTGTGTGTGTGTGTGTGTGTGTGTGTGTGTGTGTGTGTGTGTGTGTGTGTGTGTGTGTGTGTGTGTGTGTGTGTGTGTGTGTGTGAGCCTGTTTATGTGGTTTATGAGGACACAAATTTGTATAACTACATGGGTATTACACTGGTATTACTCTATAAATGTGGTTTATGAGGACATATCAATTGTCCTCATAATTCAAATGGCCTTAAAAACATACTAAATGATGTTTTATTGAGAAAGTAAAAATGCTGAATGTTTCCTGTGATGGGTAGGTTTAGGGGCAGGGGCAGTGTAAGGGGATAGAAAATACAGTTTGTACAGTATAAAAACCATTATGCCTATGGAGAGTCCCTGTAAACCACATAGACCAACATGTGTGTGTGTGTGTGTGCGTGTGTGTGTGTGTGTGTGTGCGTGCGTGTGTGTGTGTGTGCACATGAGCGTGCTAAGGCATTTTTATTTATAGCTGTTGAATATGCAGTGTCTATGAGAATGGTGTGATTTTGAATGATTGCTACTCATTTCTCTAAAGCAGCTTCTCTGTTCATATAGTAATGATTAGGTGAATATTTACCTGACGTGTCTGTCATACAGCATGTGCGAGAAGCTTTGCGAGATAGACAGGAAATCACTACCTACGAACCGGTCAGATCGGCAACAAGCCACATGACCACCTTTCAAAACCAATATAGATCTCTGTATGTCGAGACATAGTGGCAAAACAATAAAAATAATTGCCACTTTTGAGGGGAAAAAATAGTGATGGACTAGGCAAATGTTATTTCTGAAATACACATGATGTGTCTCCACTAAAGGACAAAAAAAAACCCCCAAAAAAACACAAAGCGCACCCCTCAAATTATCAACAGCATTCTCATTTAAATGATAGCATAGATGAGTTTTTTTTTTTTTTTTTTAATGGACACACAATTATGCTCACTTGTCGTATATTAATACAGATTCTTGACATCTTCCATTGAGCCTGTGCTGTCAGCTCTTTGTCTGCTTTAATTGAAAATTAATGGTTAGTGTGTTGCCTTGGAAACCAAGGCAATGGCCGCCAGTGGCGTTCACAATTCAAGCAGACACCAGTGGCATCCGCTGTCCTGCCTGACCTTGGAAGTTTGAGAAAAGAAAAAGAAAAAACAACAAAAGGCAAAAACAAAGTGAGCAAAAAAAAAAAAAAAACAATGTCTATGTGTATATTAGGTCACACTTTAGATTTGGGTCCAATTCTCTACTATTAACTACAACATTTGCCACAATAAACTATTATTAATAGTTAGTAAGGTAGTTGTTAAGTTTAGGTATTAGGTTAAGGATGTAAAATAAGCTCATGCAGAACAAGGCATTAAAATGTGCTTTATTAGAACTGATAAACAGCCAATATGATAGTAATATGCATGCTAATTAGCAACTAGTTAATAGTGAGAATTAGAGCCTAAACAAAAGTGTTACCGCAGAGGTTGAATATTGTGTACTTTATATAGCAAGCAAAAAAAGCGTATTGTGAGCATGGAATTCGAGGGAGAATAAAAAAGGAAGGGGGGCAAAAGAACGATGGTGTCAAAATGGCAAAGAGAAGAGAATTATGTTTGAGTGAGAAAGCATAAAGGCCCATCTCTTCATTCAATTCTGCCTATTACCTTTGTGATACTACAGTGATGATGTTGCCAGAGGTTATATTATAGCGTCATAATAGGCCAGCCTTCGAGGAGCAGCCAGTGGCCTCTGAATAGGCTAGTCAAGATTGTATCTGTCTGGCAGAAGAAAGAAATTGACTTTGACTTCTGAGGGCATCGGCGAACAGAGCAACAAAAGGTACTTTGGAACGGCGAGGTGCGCATCATCTGGATTTCAGACTGGAGGTTCATTCGCTAGAAGTGTTGGAGCGCAGTGGTTTTGAGGTATCACGTCAGGTTGCAACAGGTCTAGGGAGGGCTCGATTTAGATATACATGTATTAAATAATTCTGTAGAAAGATATACAGAAAGTCTTTCAGCCTCTTTCTTAATTGGCAATAGCTTTTCTTTCTAAATTAGTCTTAAATGGCTTCCTCGTGGCTTCTTCCTTCATCGTTCTATTGAATGACTGATACCAGTGGAGATCTACCACTCTGCCTTTGAATTTTCTGCATTCTTCTGACGTGCCCACTTTGTCTGAGTGCCCTGCATCAATAGCGGAGGCACCTTTCGCCTCTCAGAACAGGAAGCTGGGCTCCAACCAGCCACAAAGACTCTGCATGAGGGCCCGATTAGGCTCTCACAGACTCTTTCTAAACCATTCTGAGGAAGGACTAAATCCCCTTAGTTCAAAACCAACCATAGGCCTTAACCACATCCCAGTATTATAAAGGCTGCTTTAAGATGAATGTTTATTGAACATCGGCGTCTTTATTTCATATTGCTGATGCCACCATTTTATAAAAGCAAAAGCCCTTCAAAGTCTGTTACAGTGATGTTCGCCCCTTTTTTACACCTATAATTAACTTAATTACAGTTTTTTTAAGAGGAATGAACTGCAGGGGCATTTTTGCCCAAACATTTTAAACATGTTGAGAATGTTTCACTTTTAGTGTCATTTTTACCCTGAGCCCTGATTGACTTCTGACCCTAGTCACACGGAATGTAAAAAAACATTAAAAATTAAAAAAAAAAACAAAGAGAGATACATACTTTTTTTATTCTGCAAGTGTACATTATTGTTCAAAAATGAGAGTAAAGACATTTATAATGTTACAAGGAAAATCTTTTAAATAAATGTTGTTCTTTGGACTTTCTATTCATCAAAGAATCCTGAAAAAATGTATCATGTTTTCTGCTAAAATATTAAGCAGCACAACGGTTTTCGATATTTATAATAATAAGACATGTTTCATGATAATCATCATATTAGATTTATTTCTGAAGGATCATGTGACTGAAGACTGAAATAATGTTGCTGGAAATTTTGCTTTGCCGTCACAGGAATGAATTACATTTTAAAAAATATATTCAGATATATTCTTTTAAAAAACATTTTCACAAATAAATGCAGTTTTGATGAGTATAAGAAACTTTTTTTTTTCCTGCACCAAACTTTTGAGCTGCAGTTAGTGTACCTTGTACTTTTATGAATTCTGTGATGCTTCACCAAACAGCATTTGAATGATCATTTTTCTGTCCATGTAAACAAAATAAAGCCTTGTCCCATCTGGCTAGGATGCGGTGTAAGAACACAGCTTACCTGTGTTAAAATCATTGTAAGGCGCATCTCTGGTGGCTTTTTTTGGGGTATAAAATGGTCAGGCATCATTCAAGCATCATGACAGTTTTCTCAGCACATAATTAAGCTTGCTATAAGCCCCTTTGGACTTTTACATGAGCAATATTAGTTCAAATCTGACCCTTATTTGGAGCTAAGCATGGTTGGGTGAAACGCTCTAGTTTATTTTGATTTACAGGGTTATAATAATATTCCCCTGCCAAATATACTGGCTGTCTGATCCCAGAGTCCTTTTATGAATCTGCGCTCCGGCCCAGCGCTTCAGCATTCTGTTTGTTTATTTGTCCGCGGGTCAGCTGGACTTGTTTCTGTACTGAAAGAGGCCTTAGGGGATTATGTTTTACAGAGCCATGAGGGGAAAATTTTCCGAGCCCCTGTTAAAGAGGGAAATGCGTAGACAAAGGAGGAAGACAGAGCGATTGCTAAATAGAATCTGCACAACTGTGGGGATGATCCATGCTGCTATTCCTCAGGGGAGAGCGAGAGAAAGACAGAGAAAGCGAGAGGTCATGGAGCTTCATTTTCCCTTTTGCCTTGAGGGAAGGCACAATAGCAGACTCACAACCCCTGAAGGCACGTTTGTTTGAGTGCGCCACAAATTCAATTTGCTCTCGTTGAGAACATGTCACATTTAAATGATCGGCATTAACGTTGTCAACAAGAAGTTGGCAGAGCGGGGATCTAAATTGGCGTGTTGCCCCAAGACACCTGGCTGCTTAGCGCAAATTTAACCCATTCTGTCATGTGGCACTGCATTGTAACTTATTTTTTAGGATTATATCAATTGAATTTCCTGTAAAACAAAAAACAAAAAACGTACATTTCCGTACATCTGGAAGCCCATTTAACTACCTCGAGTTTATTTATTTTAAGAACAAAGCATTGCTTTCTTCTTCTTTCTTCTTAGTAATTTAAAATATGTACATTTTTTACAGAAAATTTGACTGAATCTGCTGCAAGTCACATCCTAGACTCCCACTTTATCACAGAATTGTATTATAATTTTTTTAATGTTATATATTAATTTCCTGAGAACAGAACCTTGCAATTATGTATCTGGGACACCCCCCAAAAAAACCCCACCCATATATTATATTTGGTTCACCATTCTACAAAGTTAACACATTAGTGAGGAACTAAAAAAGATGTAAAAAAAAATCATTTTATCAAAAACTCAATTCTTTGGAGTTTGACCTGACCATTTCTAATTCTCTGCATTTTTTTGCAATGTCTTTTAAGACATTTTTCCCTGTATTTTGAAGTAGAGTGAAGGGCTTTTCAAGGCCTTAATATTTCAGTTGAGTGTGAATAATGAAAATCATCAAACAGATTGGAGGGAATAATTTAATAAATGGCAGAAGCATCCAGTGCGCCGGTGCCTGTCATTGTGCTCTAGAGCATTTAGTCACTTTGAAAAACTCTCTCGAGGCCAATGAGGTCATGGATCATTCATTAATCCCCTATTCTTTGGCATTAGTGCAGAATTTTGAAGGTCTTCTTTTACTGTATCGTTGCGCTTGGATATACGCACACATATGCACATTTTTTACGTGCACTTTAAATGAGACACGCAGTCATAGTGCAAGTCCTTGCCCATGCGTTCCCTCCCTCCTTAGTGCTATTTAAAGCTTCTAAATTCAACAGTTAATTCTCCCTCGTTTACTAACCGAAAGCTTTCAGCCAGGATGTCATAGCAGCGCGATAAATCCCTATAAACATTTATTGTGCACAAATAGCATCATCTCATATCGCACACCTAGCACAATGTTTTTTTTTCCCCCTCTTAAGTGTCTTCTGACTTGGAGGGAGTGAACACACCTCAGTTTAGGCTGTCACTGCATTAAGCTCGAGTCGTGTACGCTTCTGTCAGCGGCTTGTCAAACTAAGTGCTTGTTGCAGTATTTAAAGATGATTCTGCGATGTTGTTACGGCCCCTTTGCGTCCCAACATGCCCTGCTTCCCTGGAAACATTCTGTTGTTAGTACACAAAAGTAAGATGGCACTGTCTGGGATCAACTGACTCTCTGGGTTGCAAGATTTGCAGGTTTTATAGCTGTTGGAGAAACACACCGTATCATATCCATCGGCGTGCGCTTGTTTGCATCCCCTCTCTTCTTTTCAGCCGACACCGTGACAGCGAGCGACCTGCGGAGGCGACGGGGGTCATCGTGGTTTAATTGCCATTTCATGTGCCCACCCCTCCTCGATCTGTCGTTCAGCATTAATGCACGCAATCCTTTGCAAGAGGGGGGAAGAATAAAACCAAGAACCATCCATGATGAGGCGTAGGTGGACGGTGACGGTTGCCGAGGCCCCCTCTCATCAGCTGGGCACCCAGCAACCGAACACAAACACAAGTTAAGAAGTGGCCAGCATTCTCACACAAAACACATGCTACAGATCCCGGCCTCCAGACGCCAGAGCATCTGTATCTGCACACTGTAAAATAATAACACATAATAAGCTTACATTTCTTTTTATATGCATGTGTGGCTGAAAATCCCCATGCCTATGATTTCTCTTTCAATATTAACCACACCGTGAAACAAAAAGCGAGAGTTTTGTGTTGTTATAAACACTAGAGAAATTCTGAAGACAGTTGTTATCGAAAACACACACACACACACACACACACACACACACACACAAAACTTCCGCAAGTTTTTTAAAGTCTAAAGATTCGTTATTTCAGTTGTTAGAGTTGTTATTTACTGAAAATCTTAACATCTACCCTAGCTCTTCTTGGAATGTGTATGACCGTTCATAAGAGAAGTAGCATTGTCTAATTTGAATCCTTAACAAATCATTCTTTTGTGTCAGATCTTTTAAATTAATTGGTTAATCAGTTCACAAAAATAAGAATGATTCAAGCTTTGTGTCAGAAACAAACTGCAACTGATTCATTGAGTAAGGTCTGGGACGATTTTCAAATCTTAACCAATTTTAAAACACAGGGCCCTATCACACCTATCGCAATTTGCAAATGCAAAGGAAACTATCTTTGCTAGTTTCAGCCTGACGCAGTTATCATTTTCACGTCCAGAGCCATGTTGTTTTAATAGCAAATGCACTCATGCGCATCTGTTCGCCCATGGGATGCTGGTCTGAAAACGAGGTGTGTTCAGAGGCATTGTTGGCACGTTGCTATTTTGAGAAAACTGAAACATCCGGTTGGTGAAGCTTGCACGCTCTCATTGGCTATCCTGGGTATCACATCAGAGGCAGTCTGATCAAGAGTCAGCACGATTTGGGATCGTCTTGATTGCTCTGATGCAATCGGGAGCAGTAAAATAATCGTAATGACATGACACAATTGAGGATTTTTGGACAAAAAATTGTTTGTGACAATCCTCAAATCGGGCCACATCCCCAGATCACATGTCTGCCTAAAACCCCTCTGAAGTGCCTTGAAACCAAGCGCCAACCTCCCCCAGTTTCTGTTGAAGCCAATACGGAAAAAAACTTAAACTGCAATTTATCGACTAGGCCCCAGAAGGGAGAAGAATCTCATTGAGCCCCATGTTAAAATGCCCAACTTTACAGCAGAAAAAAAAAATATTTACAGCCTGGTACAAATTGTGGTTTTGGTCTATACGGCAAATTTTCCCCTTCATGACAACTGGAAAACTTTATTTTTTATAACTCGTTAGTTTACATTATATTAAGCCTTAAAGTTCTGCATAATTAAGGGCGTGGCCACTTTGAGTGACAGGTGGATAGCTGTTTATCCACTGTCTGTTAGTCATTGCGTCACCTTAGCCCCGCCCACATCCCACCTCTTTGCCCATTTTCTTTTATTTGGGCGTGACGCGCTGGCAAGATGGCAACGGCCAGCTCGGCTCTACTTTACGTTTTGGAATGGCTTTTTAGAATCCTATGGGTGACATAACGGACACTATGTCTATGCTTGAAATACACACTGCATTTTTCAATATGACGTAATTTCCACTGAAACAGGAAGACAGGGCGGACATATCAAACAGCTCCTCCCCTTTTTTTAAATAGCCAATAGCGTTTAGTTTAAATCACAGTTCGGCCAGAGCCGCTGAACTCGGTAAAGCAACAGTTTCCTCCTAATCTCTAGCCGTTTCTTCCTCCTTCCTCCTCCTTCCTCATTCGTTTTGTTTTAAAATAGCATTTTGTGGTCTGCGGCAACTCACACATATGATTTGCTCTGTGCTATCGTGTCTCCAGACCGGAGCAGACTGTGTGCGCACTGCGGTGGTTCGCATGACTCTATCATGAAACTAGACTTTATTCGCCTCAATGGAAAACATATCTACACTGTCTTAATTGTCCACTATTCCCTATTTAGAGCATTATGTGCCATTACCATAGCCTAGAAATCTAGACGCACCCTAGCGGCAGCAAATCTAATCTACCCACGAGTGTTGTCTAGCATCTCTAAATACCCTTCTGAGCTGTAAACGCCAAACTCTTGCCGGGCAAATCAGATCATGTATAGAGTCATTGGGTGCGGCCATAATGACGACGGCCGAGTTGCGTTTGCGTGCTTCTAGTAAAAACAGAAACTGGCGAATGGCGGTCTTTCGAATCAGCTCTGACCGCGGCTCTGGAAGACTTGGAGTTAAGCTTTTCTCTGAGAAAAGAATAAAGAACGGCACTGAAGTCATTCCTAAAAAGGGAAGATGTGTTCGGAGTTTTGCCGACCGGATACGGCGAATGTCAACAAGCTCTGTTTCACCTTCGTTGCTCTGGTTGGTGTAGCGCTATCCTATCGCGTGCAGAGGGAGTTTGAAAGACAACCGTTTATCCCGCCCCTCGGATTGAGCCCTGTCTATGGTGAGTTTCCAGACCAAACATCTTGATGTGGGTCTGGCTTGTCAGGCTACCATCACCATGTAGAAAATAGTAAATGTTTGAACAAGTGACCGATTTTAGCCGCAGCGTCAGCGTCTATTTATAAAGTAGTGGGTGGGACGCTTTATATTCTAGAGAGCATTAGATTGCACAGAGAATCTGATGAGAAGCTGCAGCATGATGCCATCAAAATCATTGTTCCATATTGGTGGAAGTGAGAGACTGTAAGTTTTGTTAGTTAAACTTAAGCATGAATCATTTTTTCTGGTTTTGTAAACCATATCAAGCGATTCTTTGAAAATATGTCACTCGGAAAAAAAAAGTTTGTTCGTAATTCAGATGAAAGGAAGAAAGAAAATGAAACAGGGTGAACTATCAATTTGTCCTTCATTTATTTACCCTCAGGTTGTTCCAAACTTGGATGTCTTTCTGTCTTCTGTGGAACAAGAAGATGTTTTGAGAAGTACAATAGTCAAGGGAAACTAAAACATTATTTTGTGTTCTGTAGAAGAAAGAAACTCATATAGGTTTTGAAGGAAGAGCACATTTTGTTTTCATATGTTTTCATTCTGGTGTTGCTTTAAATTAATTCTTAGTTTAAACAGACTGTGTTGTACAGGCCTGAAGCATTCGGACTAGCCTTGCCTCCTGTAGATAGCTCTGTCTAACCAAACATGTGTACATGTGTTTACCCACCATGCTACAGCGTCCAGGGCATGAATTATTCACACCTAGATGTAATGGACCCTGCTGAGCGGCTTACAGACTGAAGGTAAGTGTGGGAGCGGGGTTAAACACATATAAAGGGGCCGGCGATGGCTCTTTTAGCTTAGCATCTACCTCACTTAATCAATCTATCAGCTAATCAATCAAATCCCTCTCTTTCACGTCCGTTTTCTTTCCCCCGCTGGCTGATGGCTTGCATGTCCTAGCTTCAATCAATCGGCTTTTCAATCAAATCAAATTGGTTTACATCAGCCTGATTGGCCCCCATTAGTCAGCACAGATGTACAGCACCTCGACGGCTTTACATCAATCCACCAATCAATCTGTCAACCTGCCGGCCGTTCAAGCCAATCACGGGATCTTATATCATTACATACACAAAAGACACGTGCATGCGTACACACCCAGAGGGCTGTCCTCATTTCTGTCTCTCTCGTGAGCTCCTTCAGATCCAGCCTCCAGAGGAGACTCTAAAGTGGACTTAGATTTTTGAGTGGTATCGCACATTTGTGTTCGTGTGCGCCGCTTTGAGCAGGTGTGTGTGAGAGAGGAAGGAAAAGTCCTCGAGCTTGAAGCAGTGGGTACAATGAAGAAGCACTAGATATTTAGTTAGAGATGTTTGTTGTTTGTTCATCATGTCTGTGGCTGCTTATGGGATTTATAAATGTGGGATACATATTTTTTTATATATTTTTCAGTTATTAACTATTAACTAGTTGCTTATAATATAGCATGTATATTACTAGGATATTGGCTGTTTATTAGTATTTATAAAGCACATATGAATGCCTTATTCTTCATGACCTTATTCTACACCCCTTAATCCTACCCAATATCTAAACCTAAATGCTACAAAACTACCTTACTAATTATTAATAAACAGTAAATTAAGAGTTTATTGAGGCAAAAGTTGTAGTTAATAGTGTATATGTGTTCCCCATACTAGTGTTATATTTTCTTACTGTGCAGTTGACAACATTGTAAATAAATGTGACATTAAGTAAAAGTGATATTACCTGAATTCAAATTATAGTTATAATTTTATCAGCCTTTATCATCAATAATTACATACCACCAAATAAAATGACAATTTAAATAATTAACATATAAAAATTTTCAGGATTCTTTGATCAACGGAAAGTTCAAAAGCGCTCTATTTACTAGAAATGTATATAGTGTAAGATAAGATATGGGCTACTTTTCTTTCTTTTTGTTTGTTATGTGTATATTTGTTAAGTTTCCTTGAATTGTATCTCACACTGTTCGTTTCATATGAGTCTCTCCCTCTCTTTCCATTAACACGTCATATTAATGTTAAATCTGAAACTACTGAAAATGTATAGCTCAAGATTTCTCCAAGTGTGTATGTGTGCATGTGTCTGTATTTATTAATTTATTTGTTAATGATATGTCAGAACCCTACATTAGCCCTATAAAAAAGGTCTCAAGGCTGTTTGATGGAGTTTAAAGCTGTAAAGGTAACATTACAAATCATGGCGCACTTTCTGAGAGCGGCTGCCAGGGCAACGGCCTGTGCACATATATAACCATCAAAGGCTGCGAGGCTTTCTGGCCCACACTCGGGCTCAGTGGGAATAAAGCTGTCTTCTACTGTGCACTGTGGGGCTGTAAAAAGTTTGGACGGGTAATAAGTGGCTCATTTTTAAATGAATACGCGTCAGTCAGAGGGAGCGGGTCGGCCAGATCCTAAGCTTTCATCCCAGTGCTCACGGTAATGACTCGTCGTAAATGAGAAAAAGAGGGAGAGAGAGATACAGAGACGGGGAGACACAGGAAGAAATGAAAGTAGTGGTGTGGAGAACATAATGCACATTTCCGCATTTTGGATTTGGGGGTGGGGGGTGGGGGGTGGGGGGGTTGTTAGTACTGGCATTGGTGGTAAGTGAAAAGCCAGACAACCTCAAATCACACACACACTTACAGATGACGTTTGTTTTCATTCAGACATTTGAACTTGTGTGTGTGTGTGTGCTCAGTGAAAGACATGGCACTCAAATTAAGTTACTTTCTCACATAGACCAAATAAATTTAAAACGTCTGCATGTGAAAATTCATCACTAGCCCCCAACAGTCAGATACCATCAGGGTTCACGACAAACTCTGTCCATTCGGCAGGATTTAACTATCTTCAAGGACATTTCCTTCCTTCATACTCAGCCAAATGTGTCTTTATCTAATTCCCTGTCCGCAAGACGTATCCCCATCCTCTCATTATGTAATTTGTCCTCTTCTATTTCTCTTGTGTTTGATTTTGACAAATATGCGGATTATCTGAATATGGGATTTTTAAATATATGGCTAATGTTAACTTTCATGTCTGTCTTCTAATCTGCTGAATATTCATTATGGGTCTCAAGGACAAGCAGAATTGCAGAGGTCATGAATTCTGTGCAGAAGGAAGAGATAGAGAGAGAGAAAGACAGATGGGGAGAGAAAGAAAAGAAAAAAGGGAAAATAATTTACTTTTGATTAAAATTTAAACAAAGATTCGCTCTTGAATCACAGAAATCAAACTGATGACCATTCACACTCTGAAACAAAAATTGTTCATAATACAGACAGTCAGTTTGGAGTGTGTTTTTAGTGACAGAGGTGCTAGGAAACTCATTTGCTCATTGTACACACACACAAACACACACATGTTGGTCTATGTGGTTTACAGGGACTCTCCATAGGCGTAATGGTTTTTATACCGTACTTTCTATCCCCTTACACTGCCCCTGCCCCTCAACCTACCCATCACAGGAAACATTCTGCATTTTTACTTTCTCAAAAAAACATAATTTAGTATGTTTTTAAGGCCATTTGAATTATGAGGACATTTGATATGTCCTCATAAACCACATTTATAGTGTAATACCAGTGTAATACCCATGTAGTTATACAAATTTGTGTCCTCATAAACCACATAAACAGGCACACACACACACACACACACACACACACACACACACACACACACACACACACACACACACACACACACACACACACACACACACACAGATAGATATATATATATATATATATATATATATATATATATATATATATATATATATATATATATATATATATATATATATATATATATATACAAACACAAAATAAAAAGGTACTATAATTATAAATGACTGTTATGACTGTGACTGTTAATAGCAAATGAGTTTCCTAGCACCTCTGTTACTAAAAACACACTCCAAGTTAGCCTACATTAATTTATATATTTTTGGCATTATTAGATTTGGTCTAGTAGTATTGTTTTATTAGTAGCCTATCTGTATTTATTTAATATATGTGATTTTATTTTTGTATTATTATTTGTTAAATGTAGGTGATTTGATATATATATTTTTGCATTATTAGTTTTTGTTTAGTAATATTTTATTTGTATATGTTTTATTATATAATTATATCATATTATTTATTTAATATGTTATGTTATATCATATTTATCTATTGTTTGTTTGTAATTTTGTTTTATTAAATTTGGCCAAATAGTAAAAATAGTTCATCATGTGTTTTATTATAGAAATATAAATAGTGCAGATGTAATAATAATATATATTGTTAGTTATTATTTATTATTAGTTTTTAAACTAATAATAAATAATCAATAATGAAATAGTGAAAGTTAATGCTGTGGATGCATTCAAAGATGTGGAAACGGCAAGACTCTCCCCTCCAGTGAAAAATGATAAAATAAATAATATATGTCAACAGTATCTATAGGTAAAAGCCAACAATAAATGCTCCCCTTGTGGTCTCGCATATCAGATCCAGGTGTCTCTTTCACACCGACGCCGGGAGACAGAACTCTGATGTATTTTATATTGAAGCCAAATCCAGCATTGAGAGTGGAAATGCCACGGCCTGCGCTGTCTAAAGCTCCTGAAAGAGGCGCGAATCTGAGTGGGCTGACAGTGCCTATCCTAACCCAGCATCCTGCGTGCCAGGCCGCCTGTGTGACAGCTCTCCTCATGCAGTGAAAAAGTCAGGGCCGATTCCTGTGGGATCTCATAGCAAACAAAGGACAATGCCGCTAGATTTCCTCTGGGAACTGCAAGTTTGGCCGGAAGATTTAGGCATACTGAAGATTGATAATGTCAGTCGGTTGAGATATGGAGTGTCATTTTAGTGAATGCCGGATCAAAAAAAGAAAAGCTGGGAGGGAGACAGCATGTCATTTGTTTGCTTTGATACAAGATCGCACCCGAAGAGAGCAGAGGGTTTGTGTGTGTGTGTGTACAGACACACCGCCTCAACAAGAGCCCTTTTGCCGCCTCCTTTTGTACGATCTGCAGCTCTCCTCATATGTACCGCCGCTGGCTCCACCTCTGAGCCGCTCGGTGAATGAAAACTTCGCAAACTCCTCTACCCCTCCCACAATCCCGCAGCCCTCTGCTTCTTCCATCACCCCCTCACTATTCTCAGCGGAGCCAGGTGACACTTCAGCCCACTCGCAGAGGCTCTGCGGCTGGGCTACAGCTGCGCCTCGCCGGGCCGAGTCGGTCAGCTCCTCCTAAGTGGCCCCAGGCAAGATTTAAACCCTTTTTTCTGTCTGAAAAGCGCGGCACCTTAAAACAGCTCGTTAAACGCCGGCCTCATCCCAGTCCCTTTTTTCCTTCCCGACTGATCTGTTTTTTTTTTTTTTTTTTGACAGCTTTATTCAAGATGAAGTTCCTCGCATGACATGGGCCGTTAGGATCGGTTACCGCTCCCCGAAGACAGCTCGGCAATGTGGTTTATATGAGGATGAATACAGTGTTGACAAAAAGACGAGTGTGAGGGGAAAGACCTGGAAGAGGTAGAGGGACAAAACACGGCGGTGAAGCAGTAAACAATACCGTGCTGTGTTATTTAACACCCTCTAACCGAAGCCAGCTGTGCCTGTAAACACGTTTATGACGATTTAATAAAAATATGCTGGTGTGTCTATGATCTTCCTTACCAATCAAACGGTGTAATTTGTATTGCATACACTGCCACTGTCTTGTGGCATAAACAGTGGCTTGCAGCTGTCATCATAGTGTCTCATTCTGAGGTACAGTTTCTATAGCTACTGTTAAATAGCTCTTTTGACTTTTTTTTCTTCCCATTTTCCCCTGAAATCTCAAGGATAATTGGTTCTATTTAAAATTATTTTGCCAGTAAGGACCTTAGGGTATGTTTGTAAACACTAATAATTAAATTTTTATTTTACAGTGTTTTTTTTTTTTTTTAACTACATTACTCCCATGTGGCAGTAAAAGCATTTTGAGCTTAATACCACAAATACAGTTTAGCATAAACACTCACTAAACTTTCTGCTCTACAACCAGGCAACGGCCTGTGTTATCATAACTAAGTTGGCCTGTGTGTGTGTGTGTGTGTGTGTGTGTGTGTGTGTGTGTGTGTGTGTGTGTGTGTGTGTGTGTGTGTGTGTGTGTGTGTGTGTGTGTGTGTGTGTGTGTGTGTGTAATTTCACCCCAAAAGACTTTAAAGAGTATCAAAAACTCAATCAACAGCACTTGTGGCATGATGTACCAAACATTTGTAAATACCACAAAAAAAAGCAAAATCTGCGTTACAGAAATGGAATATGAATGGAACAAGTCCATAAATGTTAAATGCTTACTTTATCAATATACAGCCAGAAGACGTAAACAATATGCACGTTAACATGATTTTAAGAACATCCTTCAATGTTTAAACTCAAATATTTAATTTCATTGAACTCAAAATTTTAGGGCAACCAAATAATATATATATATATATATATATATATATATATTAATTCAAGTATATATGGTTTAAAACAGGTCCTTCTCAAAAAGTTAGCATATGTGATACAAGTTCATTATTTTCCATAATGTAATGATAAAAATGAAATGTTCATTTATTTTAGATTCATTGCACACCAACAGAAATATTTCAGGTCTTTATTGTTTTAATACTGATGATTTTGGCATACAGCTCATGAAAACCCAAAATTCCTATCTCAAAAAAATAGCATATCACACTCTAAAAAATGCTGGGTTAAAAACAACCCAAGTTGGGTTGAAAATGCACTAACCCAACAATTGAGTTGTTTTAACCCAATGGTTGAGTTGTTTTAACCCAGTGGTTGGGTTAAATGTTGCTTAAGACAACCCAATTGCTGGGTAATTCCTGAGGCTTTTAAAAACTCCCAGCCTGGTTCATTACTCAAAACCGCAATCATGGGTAAGACTGCCGACCTGACTGCTGTCCAGAAGGCCATCATTGACACCCTCAAGAGAGAGAGGAGAGGGTAAGACACAGAAATACATTTCTGAAAAAATAGGCTGTTCCCAGAGTGCTGTCTCAAGGCACCTCAGTGGGAAATCTGTGGGAAGGAAAAAGTGTGGCAAAAAACGCTGCACAACGAGAAGAGGTGACCGGACCCTGAGGAAGATTGTGGAGAAGGACCGATTCCAGACCTTGGGGGACCTGCGGAAGCAGTGGACTGAGTCTGGAGTAGAAACATCCAGAGCCACCGTGCACAGGCGTGTGCAGGAAATGGGCTACAGGTGCCGCATTCCCCAGGTCAAGCCACTTTTGGGCTACAGAGAAGCAGCACTGGACTGTTGCTCAGTGGTCCAAAGTATTTTTTTCGGATGAAAGCAAATTTTGCATGTCATTCGGAAATCAAGGTGCCAGAGTCTGGAAGAAGACTGGGGAGAAGGAAATGCCAAAATGCCTGCAGTCCAGTGTCAAGTACCCACAGTCAGTGATGGTCTGGGGTGCCATGTCAGCTGCTGGTGTTGGTCCACTGTGTTTTATCAAGGGCAGGGTCAATGCAGCTAGCTATCAGGAGATTTTAGAGCACTTCATGCTTCCATCTGCTGAAAAGCTTTATGGAGATGAAGATTTCGTTTTTCATCACGACCTGGCACCTACTCACAGTGCCAAAACACCTGGTAAATGGTTTACTGACCATGGTATTACTGTGCTCAACTGGCCTGCCTACTCTCCTGACCTGAACCCCATAGAGAATCTGTGGGATATTGTGAAGAGAAAGTTGAGAGACACAAGACCCAACACTCTGGATGAGCTTAAGGCCGCTATCGAAGCATCCTGGGCCTCCATAACACCTCAGCAGTGCCACAGGCTGATCGCCTCCATGCCACGCCGCATTGAAGCAGTCATTAAGGATTTCCGACCAGGTATATTTTGGGTTTTCATGAGCTGTATGCCAAAATCATCAGTATTAAAACAATAAAAGACCTGAAATATTTCAGTTGGTGTGCAATGAATCTAAAATATAGGAAAGTTTAATTTTTATCAGTACATTATGGAAAATAATGAACTTTTATCACAGATGCTAATTTTTCGAGAAGGACCTGTATTATAAAATATTATTATTTTATATCTATATATTCATCTATAATTCAAGGATATGTTTAATATTATAAATTATAATAAATACATACACTTTACATTTATGTTTAAACATTTCTCAAAAAAAAAAAAAAAAAAAACCTTCAGTTGTAAGTGTCACTGTTATCCTTGATTTTAGCTTTTTTTTATTTTATTTTGGAAGCCAAAATTATGTTTGTGGCAATCAACATCATGCCACAATTGCTGTCGATTGAGCATAACTTGTGTTGTGTTAATATTCAATTAATGTTGTCTGTTTACAGAATAAACACGTATCAGATTGTGCAAGTTCAATACTAACTTGAACACTCCTTGTAAGCAACATCAACTTCTCTAGTGTGACTAAACACTTTTTTTTTGTTTTTAAGTCATTCTCTCTCTGAATAATGACATATTTCTCTTTAATTATGTGGGGGAAAAATGTTGTAGAACAGCCAATTCGTGTAGCCAATTATGTTTAATTTAATTACCTGTCGACTTTGATAATTATTACCCCTGATTAACCACAAAGCCTGCTCTTAAATGTTAATCGAAAGTGCTGGATGAAAGTGCTGAGGAGTTTTTATTTTTTCATTCATAAAAGAAAATGTTATTAGATTACAGTGACTAAGACACTCACCTTTGTCTTCGACTGTAATATGTCTGAAGGGCTGCATAGCTCTTTACTTGCAGTGTCCTTGCTTTAGTCCAGCAATGCCCTCATAGACCGTAATAGGCCGTTTTTACCAGCGTTGTTGGTCTTGTTTGCCGTCCCTAAGGACATTATGAGAGCACAAACAAGTAAACAAGCAGACAGACACGTGCAGATAGCATCACCGAATATCCTATCGCCTGGCGGGAGTGAGAAACCGAGTCTGAAAAATAACAAACAGACGAACGAGTAAACAAATAACATACAGTAAATAGATGTGTTGTTTTCCATGTCCCCAGGCTCTGGTGGTATTCCAGCAGGAGAGGAGAGAGGAAACACGAGTCCACTGTATACAACATGGCTCTTTTTATACTGTTTATTTAGTAGAAATGATGAAAATACAAACTAAATCCAGTACTTGGCCGTATGTGTGTGTCTGAGTATGCATGGGTGGTTCTCAGGGAGCGTAACAGTGTGCAGCCCTGATACTTCTGGACTTGATCCGCAGCTTTGATGTCAGCTTTGGGACTGATGAGGTAACAAACATCCAGATCTTTAGCCGAGTGAGAATTCACCCTCCTTGTGGTCATATGATGGCATGTCACAACAATACTAATCAAACTGGCTTACCGAGCCTGTGTGAACGGAAGTACAACTTTAATGGACTCATTAGGGCATTTTATTTAGAAGACATATTCCTTATCTCAGTGTATCTATGCTATGATGTACAAACAAGCTGTATAAGCAATGCAACATGAATATGATTAATGAAAGGACTAGGCAAATTTTGTTTAGGAGTGTGTTCACACTTGGTATGTTTGGTTTGATTAAAATGAACCGGGTTAATTGGAAGTGTGAACGCTGGTGCGGTTCGAATGAAAAAAGAACGGCACACGGACCAAAGACATGTAAACGAACCAAAAACAGGAAGATGAGACCCTACAGCATGTTCATTTTTCTTGTCATATTCGTGATCACGTTTGGTACAGGCACCAGAACTGTATTTCCTCACAGCAGGTCTTCGTTTGTGTGTGTGACGGAGGGATTCTGCCACTTTACGAGTTCTATTCATGTAGGCTACACACATACTGCGAGCACATTAAGCCCAGCACACACTCTAAAAAATGCTAGGTTAAAAACAACCCAAGTTGGGTTGAAAATGGACAAAGCGATTGGGTTGTTTAGAGCAAAAATATAACCCAACGGCTTCGTTAAAACAACCCAATTGCTGAGTAAGGTTTGTCCATTTTTTACCCAAAATGGGTTGTTTTTAACCTAGTATTTTTTTTTTTTTAGAGTGCACAGCATTGTTTTGGATGTTCGGTAAGTTCTGTCTCAAAATAGGCAATACGTCAAAAAAGCTGACCACACTGTTAAAATGTTGCTGCAATTAGTTATAACACTTTGTTGAGATAACTTAAATATTTAACTTAACTAAAGTTCACTAAACTTAATATTTTAAGTCAAGTACAAAAATACTTTTTTAAAGTTGAAACAACACATTATTCTTTTAATGTTGAATTTTAAGTTTTGATAATGAATCACAGCAATCAGGTTGTGAACTTATCCTTATGCCTTTAGGTTTCGTGTTAAAATGGCAATCTGAGTTCTAAGCAAACCAAGACAAAATGTTTTTTTATTTTTAGGTCTGGACAAAAGGAGCCAAGCGAACCGAACTAAATGTTTGAACACACATTCATTCGCTATTGATCCTCACTGAGTTTGTCTAAACTTTTGAACTGGAATCTATCTCTTCTATATCCAGCCGTGATCTTGTTTGCAGGTGTGTGTGCTTGTGAGAGGTGAACTGTATAGTTAGAGAGTCAGTCATCCTATGGGTTATTCGTGTAATCCTTCCATGAGTGCCTCATTAGCCTGTGATGGCCGATCCACAAGAGTGTTTAATCTTAACCCCGTGATGGTAAGCAGACCGAATCTCCTTCTGTCCGTCTTATGTATCTGATTTTGAGTTGAGCTCGGCAATGTGCATGAGGCAAAACAAGTTTCAGAAATCTGTGTTTGTGTATTTAAGCACACTAATCTGGTGGAGAACATTGCACAAACACACATTCAAAAATGGAATTAATTTTAGAATTTTCTTTTGTGCCTTTAAATATTAATCTTAGTTCTAAAGTGTTTTCATTTATAATCCGTGTGCAAACTTCCTTATCAGATTGATGATTAAACATGCAGTAGTGTCTTCAAAATGTTGATTGAACTACATTTTCCCAGTAAATCTAAAGCTGTAAATACTGTCTTAAAGTGCAATAAGGCTGCTTTTTTTTTTTGGACCAGAACTTGAGGTCCATACGGCAGGACATAGAAGTGAAGTCAGCATTGTTTTATGAGCCTATGAGCCGGCTGGCTTCATTTTAGGCCAGCATGGCTACATCTTGGGTTATTGATTTTTCTAATGAATATGTCTTGACTAATGGGGGTCGTATCCTATTGTCCAGTGGAGATGTGAATAATTTTTTTGATCGTTCAAGTAAAAGCCATTTTTTGCTGAGAGAAAGTTTCCAATAGCACTGACCATAAAATAAATCATTTTTTAACTTTTTTGATAAGATGACAGGTTACTGACAAAGCATCACTTTGACTATCCATTAAAAGTTGGAGTGATATTCATAAATCAACAACTTGCCTACATGCATGGTCCTTAATGTTTTCAAATATTAGGTTTAGTCTAATACTAGCACACCAATCAATTATACTATTTGTGTGTGTGTGTGTGTGTGTGTGTGTGTGTGTGTGTGTGTGTGTGTGTGTGTGTGTGTGTGTGTGTGTGTGTGTGTATATACACCGGTATAATGATTGTTTTAACCCAATTTTTTTAACCCAATTTTATATATATATATATATATATATATATATATATATATATATATATATATATATATATATATATATATATATATATATATATATATATATATATATAAAATTAACCCAACGGTTGGGTTAATTTTATATATATATATATATATATATATATATATATATATATATATATATATATATATATATATATATATATATATATATATATATATAAAATTAACCCAACGGTTGGGTTTGTCCATATTTGACCAGAAAATTGGGTTAAAACAATCATTATAGCGATATATATATATATATATATATATATATATATATATATATATATATATATATATATATATATATATATATATATATATATATATATATATATATATATATATATATACACACACTCTAAAAAGGGCTGGGTTAAAAACAACATAAGTAGGGTTGAAAATGGACTAACCCAGCAACTTGGTTGTTTTAACCCAGTGTTTTAACCCTGCATTTTGGTTTATTTAACCCAGCGGTTGGGTTAAATGTTTGCTTAAGACAACCCAATCGCTGGGTTAAAAGAACCTGGGTTAGTCCATTTTCAACCCTACTTGGGTTGTTTTTAACTCAGCATTTTTTAGAGTGTATGGTCTAAAAAAAAAAAAGGCTGGGTTGTTTTAACCCAATTTTCTGGTCAAATATGGACAAACTCAAACATTGGGTGAATTATGAACGTATCTACTTATCTAGCCTATATCGTTGATGAGGGTAATATAGATAACAATTAATAACACTTTTTATGGTGATTTTTATTTTTTATGATTAAATAATGACAAGCAGCAAGAACAGACTTGCTTCCTGAAGAGTACGAGGAATAAGGAAACTGTTCCCATGGTGAGTCTGTCCTTTGACTAACATCTGTTGCTCCTCGGCTGCCACAATGGCCAAACTAAACCAGCGATGCGCGCGCAGGTGAAGAGATCAGCGCCTGGAGCGCGCGAGCTTTTTATTGTGCTACACGCGGCGGCAGCGCAGAAGATGTGCGCGCGCGCCTGTTCTACACGTATTACGGTAGACCAAACTGTCCCTAACACATCGCCAACACAAGACACAAGCGGAGTAATTCAACACTGATTTCTCTGCGAATGAGCGAGGAACAGACGAGATGCCAAAAACTCCAGCGAGAAGCATTGTTGGGACTTTAGGAAAACTCACCGTGTGACTAACAGAGAGAAAGAGGGAAGACCTGAAGCGACGAGGAGGCGTAAAGAGCCGCGTGCTTGTTCTTCATGAACTTTGAGGAGCGCTGTGACCATGCAGCCTTTGAGCTAGTGCACGATTATTGTTTCCACTTATCACCCTACTGAGTGACCAGTCTGAGAGAGGAAGCCAGTAAAAAGGAAAAGGAAGACTAATAAAGACAGTTGTCGTTGAAAGTAATGGTCTGAAGACATCACTCATAGAACAGGATTTTTTTTTCTTTTTACGTTGCTCTTCTGAAGGTTTCTGGAATCTCTGGGACATTCACGAGAGCTGGAGCGACTCTTCCACATGGTCCAGCCGTAGAGTGAAAGTAGAGTTCTTCACAATATCCTAACAGGTTCATATCCACTTTTTTTACTTCTTCTTCTTTTTCTTTCTTTCTTTCTTGTTCTACTTTGCTCCTCGCTTCTTACGCGATTTTAACATGAAACGTTAGGCTATCCCTGATTTGAGTGCACGGACGCGTTATCTCACACACTTCTTCAGATCAAAAGAAAGAAATATCAGTGCATTTTTCTCAAATCTCAATGAATTAGACAAGGTAACGTTAACTTTTGTTTTTGTTACACTTTTAAACCGGAGACGAAAGCGTGTTGTTATTCTCCACGAGAATGAATAAGAGAGCCTACATTTTTTAATAAAACCAGTTAATAACTTGGCAGGGTTTTAGATAAAAATGAACCTCGATCGTGAATAAATAAAGTTTATTGGGCATGTGCAACTGCGTTTGAAAATATCGCATGCTCTGAAATCTGATCAAAACAACAACAAAATATTTTATTGACGGATCAGATAAAGTAATTTGGAATAAGTATATGTTCGTATGCATTTGATTTCTCTTGAAAGACCATAGCCTATGTTTCTTCTACAGAAATGTAGAAATCATATAGCCTATTGATTGGCCTTTGAAACTAAACTCTCCATATTTACAATTTAAGTTAACAAACAGCATCGAAATATGAACGCAAACTAAAACGTTAAATCACGACTACATGCACTTTTTTTCTTATTATTATCCGTGTAGCTGATTGTTTTTAACAGGCCCTCAACAAATCGTGATCTTATGCAAATAAAACACATGCATTCAGATTCATACGTTTTCATTTCTATTGGATACAACGTTAAGAAATAATAATTCATAATAATAATAATAAAAATTGAACTTGTTAAAATTATAGCATAAAGTGAAAAGAACAATAAATGAAACCTATTGAAGTTTTCTCGTTGTTTTAGTGTGTGTTATCGGTGTGTTACTGAGACAATGAGACATTAAAAATGTAAAGAATTTAATAAAATGAATATTAAAATAAGTTTAACCAGCATGTATTGATTATTATTATGCTACTTATAAATGAGTGTGATTTCAAATGCATCAATTACCGCGAGATACGTTGAGTAAGGGTTGTTTAAAAAAAATCAGATTTAAAAAAGATGAAAAATATTAACTTTGCACATCAAAAAGAAAATGTTGTAATAAAATATTTTTTAAATGGTCAGTTTTTGCCTCGCTTTTACGAATTAAAACACATATTGCTGACTAACCTCAGTGATGCAAAACTTAATTTCTTTATTTAAGGATTAATATTTACACAGATGCTTGAGCAAGATTAACTTTTTGTTTTATTTTTAATTCATATGTTTAATAGTTTCTTGTTCGTTTCATGATCAAATCAGTGCTGTTTGTTTCTCTCTCAAACACAACAGCAACACTAAAACAAAACAAGCTTCAATTTTAACCCATAGTCCCGGGCATTAAAAGTGAATCTGCAGAGGGAACTACAGCTCAGGAGTTGAACACTAGTAATTTGGACTATTTCTGTACTTGGTTTTTAACAATAAATTTCAATTAAGTCTTTTCCTACTAATGAAAAATAATATGCCTCATCCTTTTCATAATCTGTCAGTGTGTGTTCATCTCATGTTATTAAGGACTGATTGATGGAGCTTTTGACACAGTTAATTTAAATCTCAGAAAATATAAGTGAATGTTGTCTTAATTCACTGCTGGCATTTACAGCATAGTGCAAATTTTTATTAAATTACAAGATGAATTTTTTTTTGAACATTGAACGAGAATGATAAATGATTTACTTTGATGTCATAAAGTGTTTCTGATATTTTTATTTGGTTTAATTGTTTAATTATCTCATCTTCGTTTTTACTAACAACATAAACAGGCTTTTAAAATGTAATAGTTTATTTAATTTTATAAGACAAATCATTTTTCTTGTACTAAAACACTTTTGTCTTGTGTGCTCCTACAATGTGTTGTTTGATATATTGCCTCTTATGATGAACAGATTCCCTGCTAATTGAAATGTGACGTGTGTAAATGTAGATGAACACATGCATAAGGTGATGAATACAATTTCCATTTGATCTGCGTGTGTGTTAGATGAATAGAGTGATTGAATGATTTTATGTGCCTATGGAGGAAAAGGGATAATTCATGAAGTTGACAAAGAATATGGCATTTCGTTCAGGGAGGGCATGAAAATGGCAGTAAAGTGGGTAATTTAGTTATTTGCATGGCCGTCAAGCAGCTGCAGGCGGCGAAAGCTACACCTCAGCCGATAGTTTTAGCACTCTGTTTCTAACGGCAGATGCCAGGCTACCGTAGAGTTAAAGTTATAATTGATATATCACTTTTTCTGTGATAAGTGACTGTGTTTAATGTTGTTTTCCATGTTTATACAAACCTCACTTTCGGAGGTCTTTCAAATGCGCTATTTTGATGAATGTGTGGATTGCATGGCAGGCTGGTATTCAGCCCACTGTGGGTATTTTTCTGGGTAGAGAAGGTCAGGAATGTGTTTGTTTTGGACGTTGATATTGAGACTAACCTGATGCCAGGTGTACATTCAGGCATGTTGCTTTTTGATGCATATTTTAGGAACATTTGGTGATTGAAACTTTGTTTGAACAACCGGTTTCTTGCTAATGCAAATATATGTCGATGTGTGCTGTACAAAAAGCATTTAGTGCTTTGTGTCTCTATGTGTGTGTGTGTGTGTGTGTGCTCTTTTCAAATTCAGATGAGCTTTAGTGAAGTGATTTAGAGGTAAAGTTTTTCAATATCACGGGTGGTTTTAACACAAAGCACTCTTGTTCTCATGAAGCACTGTCCCTTAGACCCTCACATGGCATTTCCACCATTAAACTCTTTAACCGTTCCAAAAATAATGTTAGTTTTCACACAAGTGCATTTTTAGCTAAAGCATTTTGAAGAGCAATACATATCCATCTCTAAATGATTAGGATTATTTTTTGTCAACCACACTTTTGGCCACTTCTGCTCTCTGAAACATGTTTTGTGTGAAATGTGTCATGCCTACGTTCTCCCTTTCATATTTCAGCTGACCTCACGTGAAAGGTCAGGCTGTAATTTTTACACCCGTTTGCGTCTTTGAACGCACCAGCTCTGGCGATGACCAGCAGCAAGCACCAGCCGTAGATTAAACATGTGGTTTTAATTGAAGATGTTATTTGGTGGAACAGCGAGGCTGAGCATTTTTCAGTGTATGTGAATAATAAATTATGCACGTTTTTAGACAGTGAGGGCTGCTTTTATTACAACTCAGAGAGTGGTGTCATTTTCTCCTCAAACTCTGAACCATGAAAGAGGGAAAAAAGGAGCTAACTTATGACACTAAAGCAATTTCAGCATCTGCGAATTAAAAACCGAAAAGAAAAAAGTAACCAGAGTGACGGATGTTTTCCAGATGACAATGCTGATCTGATTAGTTGAGCTAGATATCGAAAAGGTCTGGCGTTAACTGTTTCAACTTTGAGAGAGACCAGACTGCGGCGCGGAAATGCCGTCTCGGCGATCCGTCAGCTGCTGAAGATGCTGCTGGACATTGTTTTCTTACGTGAATTTATTCCCAATGTGAACTTAATTCTCCACTTGAACTTTTAAGCACGGTTTCTCTTTGCTGTGACCTCAGTGGCACATTTTTTTTGTGTGTGTGCAGTTTTTTGGTTTTCGCGCACAAGGTTTCCTGTGTGGGGAGGCTTCACGCCGGGTTTCGGGAGAGTGCCAGGCTGTTATGAGGTGATGACTGTCTTAAAGAATGACCCTAGCGTTTGCTTAGAGAGAGGAAGGGCCCATTTCCGATGAGCTGGGGAAATGTGGTAGAAGGAAAAGCAGGGTGTTCACTGGACGGAAATGACAGTACTTGAGTCTGAGGCGTTGATCATTACTTCTCTATATCCATTAGCCGAGCACCTCAGGAGAGATTATTGGCAGCTCGCAGCTGCAGACGCGGATGGAAAGTGAACTAGTGCGCTGCATGATCGGTCACATGCTGGATACCTGCTTGAAAGAGTTGCAACTGGGCTTTTTTTTTTTTTGCCCAAAAGAGATTCAGGTACCTGTTGGTGTGATGAAGAACACTGTGTATTGATTACTGAAGCCTAGATGGTGTCTAAGGGAGGTTGCAAGCTGAAGTCATAAACTTGCTCCCTGTGGCCACCGAAGCTGCTTCTGCTAACTTTGCGTTCCAGCTGACAGCTGTATTTGTGTTATGGATTTTCTCTCAGTCCGCCATCTCCCCCCTCGAGCGTTCACCCCCTCCATGAAGGTCTTTATAATGCGACTCGCTGTATATTTTAAAAACCCCAGCGTAACGCTGACAAGCCATCATGTCCGTCAGAGAACGGCGGAGAGCAGCCGCATCCGTAAAGCTTTGGGAAAGAAGGGAGCAAACTTTCGGCACTGTCACAAAAGACGTGACTTGATGTCAGAGTGACATCTGCGGCTTGTTTGAATGCGTCTTAGTAAAGTTTTCCAGAGAAGCCCAGTTCTGTTTCACGCTTCTATCGCAGATAAAAATCCCACTCGTGACGCCAAATGCTAAGCTCTCAAAACAGCGATTGCGATTACTGAAAACTTCTGCCTAAACAGGAGAGGAGAAAACCTCAGACGTTTTATTCCTATCCACATTGCCCGGCTTTGTTTGGCGGCAACGGCGGGAGGAATTCCTGTCAGTGTTGCCGGCCGCAGTAAACCTTAGTCCGGGTTTAAAACTCTAATCCACCCCCAGCTGCCGAAGGTGCGAGCGGTTCGTTCCTGAGGGAGATTCTGGCGCTGCACTGTACGCTTGGATAAATCCCCCCTCCCCACTGTGTGACCATATAAGTAATAACCATATAAATGCATCTAATTTTCATTCGCTAATCCGTAAAGTAGCAGCGGGATGGAGAAGTGTTGGTCTCTTTTATGGTATTAGTAATGGGTAACAAGGGGATGCCTACTTAAGTTATTTGCATTTGAAACGGACGAACATGATACATCTTATGACAGAATTATCTTTTAACCATGTGTAAAACAAAATCTGATTTGTCTTTCCATTTTTGATCAACGCTTTCTTCTTCTCCTGTAGTTCCTACACAACTTTCTCAGACAGTTTGCATTTTCCTACAAGAAAATCACTTTTTTCAGAATGTATGTCCTGTTATAAATACCCAAATCCATGCGTTTCTTTGTATTGTGTACGGTCTTGTCTTTTTTTCTCTTCTCTGACGCTGCTGTGGTGAAGTGTCTTGTCTTGGTGGGGGGTGAGGAGTGCAAGAAGCGCAGCGCAACACAACACACTCGCACTGCAGGAAAAGCATGTTGTCTAGCGTTAACCATCACATGCCAAATAATACGAGGGCTTTCACACATGACGCAAAAACACAGGAAAAATCTCTTCAGGAAGCTTTTGTGTGTGGGTGTGTGTGTGTCTGTGTGTGTGAATGAATATGTATATAAAAACTTTTTAAATCTGTAAATATATTCATATTATTCAAAACTAGATGTTGGTCAAATTAATAGTTTTTAGCTTAATTGTATTTGTGTGATTTTTATATTTTAAAGATTTTTTACAATGGCTCAGGAGGGGCCGCAAGTTTTAAGATTTCAGAAAAATTAAGACAAAAAGGAAGGACTTCTGCTCTGTTTTAAATTGTGTGATGAATGCTGCTAACCGTTGCTTAGAGTTGCCTTTTGCTCTCGGCTGTGGTCTGTGAGCATTGTTGACCAGGGGACATCTGCCACTATATTATCCCCAGCTGTTATCTGAATAATTGTGTAGTAACCCCCCTTAACACACACACACACACACACACACACACACACACACACACACACACACTAACACACTCACAGACAGCCCCTCACTCTCCATTCATCGGAGCGCTAGCGGGAGAAGTCAGGGAGAGTATTTTCCTACAGAGGGGTCGCGGATGGAAGGAGGGGTGGATGGGTTAGGGGAGCCGGTCAGACTTCATACTGGTTGAGCTTTTCTTGCCGGTAGGTTGGGGCACGATGGGGCTCTGTACCGGTATGATGTCTGCCCTCGCGGTCACTGCCAGTCGGCTGACATCTGTAATGGGATTCTACATCCATACCCCCTCTTTCCTGGGAAATAACCCACTCACTAAACCTAGGATTAGCTCTCCTGTCCAGGGCTTTTCCACAGGAGTGAATAAGTTTTGTGCTTTGTTTTCTCACTCACACACACTTTTTAATTCACCCCACAGTCTTTTTTTCTTTGCATGGCCAAGAAAGGTGTGAACAAAGGTGCTTTGAAAATGTTAATTTATTTGTATTATAAAATTTCATTCACTTTTCCTTCACACTTATTTAATTTGAAGAGAACTAAATTATTTAATGCACTGTTTAGGACATATTACCACTTAAATTTAATTTTACAGTGTTAATGCAGCAGACAAAGATTTTTTATTTTATTTATTTGTAGGAAAGTATTTCAATGTTGCATGTATATAAAAGTGTGTGTGTGTGTGTGTGTGTGTGTGTGTGTGTGTGTGTGTGTGTGTGTGTGTGTGTGTGTGTGTGTGTGTGTGTGAAAAGAGAGATGCAAACCCTACAAGTCTATCGTCAGCATATATATAATATAAACTAAAATGGCAAGTTTACAAAAAGCTGATGTGTGTGTCTTGCACTACTATACTGTACTTTATAGCAGTGGTTTAATGGTTGTCGGCATCCACAGCCAACTATATTGTGATATTATTTGAACCAAGTTAGCTTTAGATAAATTAATTAGCCAATGAGCAATTTTTGAGCTATTTTCTGTTGATGTCCTCTTTGCATTTTCCATAGATGTGCCTCTTTTTGATAATCTTTATCCAGGTTTTCACACCCACATACCGAAAAGGCAAACAGCACTGGTCTGTTTTCAACTCTGATCACTTCATGACACCAGGGCGACTTGAAGTGGTGCGACCTCTCGAACTCATTCTTTCTTACCTCTCTCTTATTCCATATTCTTTAAATCTGTGTGTCGGAAGACATTTGTGCACAGACATCTTACCTTTTTCAAATTAATTAGTCTCCTGGCATCCTTGAACTCGCGTTGAAAGGGGACTGAATGCTTTAATTAAAAAAGGAATGATGGCCAAATTCATGTTCCTCTACACACATGCGCTTTTTTATGGGGAGGAATTGCATTGCTGTGATATTGGGATGACATGGCATTCTATGGTAATTTTTCACTTTCAATTTGAATTACCTTTCCTGACATGACCCATGCCCGGATTTTATTAAAGGAATCTACATGATAAAAGTTGCAGATAACTCCAGATAAAAAGGTGTTGTGACTGAATGCTTAATTTTGAAACCAGCATACCTAATCTTTACTTCATTTCTTTTCAATCAAGCGATCTTTTTTATCAGATAAAATGGTGAGCGAATGAAAGACTGAAGCCTCAGATGTAAACCTGTTCCCTGTATTAAAACCTGATTAAATTTGTTTAAAGAGTTTGCATGCCGCGTTTTATCACATTCAGACATTTCCATGCCTGTTTTTTTTTTGTTTTGAAAAAGGGTTGAGGAAGGACTTTTTCTTTTGTGATTATTTTAAGTGTTTGGTTGTCATAATTGTTGTTTTGGTTCATAGAAAAAAAATGAATTCAGTTCCTGCAGGCAGAAGAACAATTGAAGGAAAATGTTTTTGAAATCTCTAGATAAGAAGAAACAGAGCAATATGAACACTGTCCACAGGTAGGCTATTCTGCTCTATCATTTCAACTATGACAGCTTTTGCCTTTGTTTCTCCTCACCCTCAGATTTCTTGTGAAGAATTCACAATCTGTTAGTAATGGATAAAACACAAATGCAGTATTTCTTCAAGGACTAACACTTTATTTATTTTATTTGCTTTAAAGCAATCAGCTCCCAGCAAAACAAGGCTACAATACAAGTGCATAAAACAGTTAACACACTCTAAAGCCTGCTGATATCAAAAATATTTATTTAATTCTATTATATTGTGTGGATACATTTAAAAAAAAATCTCATTTAAAAATTTTTAACTGCCAGAGTCAAAGTGAAGGAGGAAATGATTACAGCGGCGAGTTATGGTGAACTTGACATCTCTGACGAGTCAGTTTCTTTACGAGGCTTTGTGCTGGGCGTTTGTAAAAAATCTGGCCGGAGAGAAGTTTCCAGAAATCCTCGGTCGCAGCACATCTCCTGGGTGCTATTAGGCTGAGACGTCTGCATGTGCGAACCTCCACCGTCCCTCCCGGTAACGCTCCGCGGTTTAGAGCAATCACTTTCCGCACACCAGCTTGCCATGGCTAATTTCAAAAACACAGCCGAGGCTTGTCCCTCACGACACCCCCCCCCCCCCCCCCCCCCATGCAAAAAAAAAAAAATCCCACAGAAGAAAAAGCGGTGCAAAATAAAGTCTAAACCCTCTAGGCGATGTGAATTTGGATTTAGGTTCACTTTGGTTTCTGTTTTGAAAACTGGTTCGAACCTGTTCATAAGGGGCCCTCATAAGGATCTTCTACCATTTTTTTTTTCTTCCTGCAATGTATCAGCGATAATGATATAGAAGAGGTGAGGTGTTCAGCCTGTCCAGTCTCTTCACTTTTCTCTCCACCTTGTCCAAAAGGTTAATTGTATTTGAAACAGATAGGGTTTTTCTGAAAATGTGACAGGTCAGATGTGGAAGGAGACTGTGAGGAGTGAACAAACCCCATGAGGGGACTGTATTAGGAACAGAGCGGCTCTCTTGATTGACTTCCAGTAAGCCGAACGCCTCAGCAGTGTAATCAGCATCCCCCAATCATTCAATAAACACCTAATCAAACTAATTGACCCACTCCCTATAGGAAGTGAAACCTGTGGCCTCACTCACACCTTGATGTGAATGACGAGTGGCCTGGCTGCCCTCTGTTAAGGTCTCAAACATTTCAATAAACATTCAGTGCAGTATTTTTAGTTCTAAACCAGGGTTTATTATGCACCGCTGCAGTCAGTAAGACTCAGAGGCCGAAAACAAAGGTTTGCGTGTGGTCAGATGAGCTCTGGAAACTCTAAGGCGGCCTGTACTCCAAGCTATGGAAACCCTCCAAAACAAATGCTAAAATGTGAGGAATTTGATAAATGCTCTGATTAGTTGGCCACCCTATTTTATAGATAAAGAATGAGCGTAATGCATAAGGAGGTGGGGGAAATGAAAGAAAATATATGTGGCTATTCCAGTAAAAAATAGAATTAGTGTCTCATCACCTGTTTTATCTTGGTATATTAATGTGTCGTCCTCAGCAGCTTATCCCAAGGTTGTCTGGCGAAATCGTTTTAGCGCCGTGTGTGTTGGCTGACTTTCAGAGCAACGCTCCTCTCCAGCCGAAGCCTCCTTCCCACCCGACTCTGACATGCACTGTCTTATCTTCTTGACAACTTTGTCCACAGAGACGTTCCAAAGATATTGATATTACAATGTATTTTATTGTAATGAAATATGTGTTAAGCTTTACTTTGTCAAATATGACTTATCGCCCCTCTTAGATCCTCAGTCTGAGGAATCTGGAATGCCGTACTGTTAGAGTTGCTCAGAAAAACCTAAAAGGGTCATAAAAAGAGCTGTCTATTTTTTGTGCTCTAAGTGCTTTTGTATTCGGTTTGATTTCTTTTCTAGGGGAGAGTTGTGAGTTTTCTCAAGAGATTGTGACTTTTTTTCAGATTTTTTTTCTTCTCTTCTGTCTGTAAAGCACATTTGTATCTTTGGCTTCTTTTCTTTCTTTAATTTGGCTTAAGGTTCACCTCCAGCCGAGACAGCAGTTCAGAAACACCTCAAATATATACACACACTTGCACACTCTGCCGGATTATATGAGGAAATAATTCCATACAGTCATCCATCCTACAAAAGTATTATTCTCTCGTTCCGTCCACCAACACACACACTCTCTCTTTCTGTATTTTTCTCTTTCCCTTTTCCTTATATTCCTGCCCGGTAATGAGAATGTGTTAATGAGAGTGAGAGATCTTTCGGGTATAGCGTAATTTATCAGAAAGGCATAGTTTAAAAAAGGAAGGGGAAAAAAAGAATGATAGAAGAGACGGCCCTTCAAAGAAATTCTATTCTTCTTATTTCTGAATGTTTGATGAGACATTGAAAAGTTTTCTAACGTCATGCGGCCCGAACAGTACAGAACAGTGCGCTGTCTAATCACGCTTCACAGAAAAATGACTTCCAACCAGATTTAATTAACTGATAAGAGGGGCTTCAAATTAATTTTTCAAGGATGTTAGATTTTGATTAAGAAACTCCTAAAAGAAATAGACGAATAATCAATTTTTTAATCAACTTACTCAAATGGTAACTGGTTAATATGGTAATTCTGACAATTAGGCCAAATGTTGTAGAGAAGCATTTTCAATGCATCCTTGTAAAGAAATTATAATATCTTCACATCTAATTATCACGGTTATTTAATTTTTTTTGTGTGGCTACCTCTCAATTTCACTATTCAATTTCTTTTCTCTTCTACACCCCTTTACATTGGGTCCATATTCAAATGAGAAGTTGGAGATAGTATTAAAATGAGACTTTGAGAGCACTGAATGGAGTCTTTCAGAAATCCATATTGGACGGATATTGGGTTGAAGGGTGTGTGGGGGTGGGGTGCCGAAAAGGGAAGTGTTAAATTTAATCGTAGTCGTTTACATTTGAAGCAAAAATGGCTCTTGAGATTTCTTAAGCCTTTCGTCGCCTCTGTAGATTACATGAATTAATGGCGTGAACTTTTACTTAGGGCTTATTCATTCTGAATGGACGCCTGCCTGTGAAGGTATGAGACAATTTAATGTTTAAAGTTTGGAAGTTTTTTTAGTGTGGTCAAACTGATGAGATCTTCACATTTGATTGTACTTGAGAAAAATAGAAATGCTTACGTAGCATTATTCAATAATTAAATATTTTAATTATGATATTTTCCTCAAAGCAATGTTCTGAGATTAATGCAAGCTTGATCTAAGTTTTTGAAATAATTGAATTTTATAATGAATAATCATACTCTACCTTTTAAAAGTTTGGGTTGTTAAAAAAATCTAATCCTAAAACAAAACAGCATCAGCGTTTCCACAGAGATATTAAGAAGCACGACTGAAAGATCACTGATGATCAAGTGACACTGATGACTGGAGTAATTGTTTTTGCCAAGCTTTGAAATAAATTAACATTAAAAACAGTTATTTCAAATTGTAATAATATTTCACAATATTACAACTTTTGAAATTTGTGATTTGTCATTCACTTTAGCACTTTTTTCCCCTCCAAATTAAACAAATACATATGTATCATGCATACCATAGCTTTTTTAAAAACAACAACTGCATACTCCCATCAAGGGCGTATTTGTTTCACTCACCGAGCGTTACCCTCGCGCTGCGTAACACGAAAATATTGACAAACCATTTGAGTGCTGCCTTAAACGGCGCAAGACTGGCTTCCGTTCCCTTTGAACTCGCTCGCACAAGTGGCTAAGTAGCTTCTTGAACGAGGCCCGGCTGGCAAAAACTCAATATTGAACGTACATATTCAATTAGCAAAACTCATTAGCAAAACTTGGCGTTTGTTGTTGTTTTTTTCTCTTTCTCTCTGGCACAGAATTAATGGTTTTGATATGCTAATTAGCGAGTAATTTAATTTCAAAAGGCCTCAATTAACAGCGGCATTGTGGACACGATGAAGTTAAGCAGCGTAATCTAATTTGCATTAGTAACGAGCAGGGAGTAATTAGGGGACTAATTAGACACTTCAGACAGCACTTGTGTTTACTTTCTTAATGAAGTGGAGGGCTTTTTTTCCATAGGAGCCAGAGTGTGCCAAGCATCAGAGGGGTGGCGGGGGCGGGGATTTGGCACAAGGAGACGAGTGGCATATGGCTTACTGATCGGCTCCAATTACAAACCCCGCTACCTGTCACGTTAGTGGGTTGGTGACGCGAGTCGTCAGCCGTGCACGCTCTCGAATACCAATCGGCGAATCTATGCGTGTCGGGATAGGTACACGGCATCATGGGCCGAATGGAACCTTCTGCTGGAATTTCACCTTCCTGTGCCCTGGCTCTGCATACTGTCTGATGAGGTCATAGCGCAGGGACATGTCAGAGCCATTACGGGCCTCCGCGCGCCTGGCCGGATTGGTTTAAAAATTTGTACCAGGGAAGAACCTTCTGCCGAGAATTCCAGATGGCCCTTCTTTCATAGAAGACGGAAAGTTTTTTTTTTCTTTTTCTCGTCTTGAAAGAGATCCAGGGTTTCAGGACGGTAGCAGATGGAGAGGTATCGGGGGCGCAGACTGTTGATGCACGCTGTGACCTGGGCTGTAGTTTGTCTTGCTCTCAATAGTCTCATGTAGCCACTTTATCACATGAGTGACAGGATGGAAACGAAATGAAAAGGAGAGAACACGGCAGAGGAGGTCTCTCCGTCTCCCCTCACTCTCCCATTTATCTGTCTTTCACTCACTTCCTTTCTCTCTGTTTAGCTTGCTGTCTGGTCATCTGTTTTCCCTTCTCTTCTGGGGTATAAGCAGACTCTCTGATAAAAGGATATTTGGCCATGGGCTTGGTACACAAGCCAGTGTTATTTTCTCAGCCGTTGCGTCAATAAGAAGCCCTGCTTCTCCAGGAGTATCCAGGCAGCTCGCAAACATTCCACCAGCTTTTCCAGGCTTTGTCCGGCAGGCAAGTATAAATTATAGCTTTGCTTTTGTTGAGCATTAGTTTTCTTAAAGTGACCACACACTAAGGACTCCTTCCTCCTTGGTACCAGATGATTTTTTATTTTTTTATTTATTTAGTTATTTTTATAAATGTCTTACCAGGGCTACACAGTAAGGCTATAATATAATATAGTATTGTTATAATATAATATAATATAATATAATATAATATAATATAATATAATATAATATAATATAATTAATAATATAACTTGCCCTGCCAACCTTTTCACTTGGCCCCATAATAAAATATTTTTCTCTTTATTTTCTTTACGTGTGTGTGTGTGTGTGTGTGTGTGTGTGTGTGTGTGTGTGTGTGTGTGTGTGTGTGTGTGTGTGTGTGTGTTGCTAATTATAAATACTTTTTGTGATTATACAAGTTAGTGTGCATGATTTATACAAAATGCACAAAAGTTCTAAACTATACATTATACAGTTATAATGTAAATACATGATGCATGCATCTATTCTGCTGGATAACAATGGCATAATGCAATTATTGCCTTATTGACAGTTTGATTTGTTCTTTTTTTATCGTTTTGTCTGCTATCCAGCTAGTGTTGCCCTGTGTTTAAGGTTTCAAAATGTAGAAAATAGATGTACAAGATTAACAAAAGTAATATTTTGAGATTTTTCAACTGGCCCGGAACTCCCTCACACTGGGCCATCTTTATATTTGAACGTTCTGTCTGATGCGGGTGGCACCGAGGTCAAAAGGGAGGCTGTAGTAGATAAACAGTAGAAAGGCCTGGAGACATCATCTGAAGTGCTCATTTATTTAAATTTGAGCTGGATCCCATTAAAATGTTGAGAAATGATGGTAAACAGTGTGGCCTGTGAGTGTATTCACAGAAGTCTAATTGAGGTATTGAGTCTGTGTACTGTTAAAATGGGGGGCCCTCTCAGGATGCGGGGACCAAGCTCGATTTACCTATACGAACACTAACTGTTAGCAAAGCAGCACAAAAATTTCTGAGTCTGCATGTCGTCTGCATCCTTAGTGGGGTATGGCATCAGGTTTCAGGCGGAGTTGTTTTTGGATACAGCAGAGCTGTGAAGTTGGCCCGCCCGTCAGGAAGGGTGGAGCTGTAGGTGAAAAAGAGGGCAATTTTGATTGACGACTTTAAAGTGGGTGGGATTAAAGTGTTAGTTTGAGAGTTTACTGTGTGCATATGCACAAATTATATTAATATTGCGACTAAATCGCCCCACCCACATCTTTTAATTGCAAAACTATATTCCAGATTCACTCAACCTTTATATGGCTCTTGGAAGGGGACCAGACTTAGATTTTTTTGCATTGTGCTTTAGAAGTGGAGTTGAAATCCAAACCCTTCCTTGTTTTAACAAGGCGACTGACTCATTGGCTGCTGCTTCAGCAACGAGCTTCGTAGGGCTTGCTTAGTCTGTTTTTCGCCCAACTTTCTCACTTTATGACCAGCCGCCCTGTTGATGTGTCTAAACGCGTTGCTCTCTATTACTTCTGACAGGCATGAGGAGTTAATTAATGCCGCTGGCGGCGCAAGATCTCCTCGGCCGGGCTGGGACTATTTCTCAAATACCATCCACTTTGTTGACTACACACTGAAAACAATGACAAGGCACTGTAAACTATAGCTCCCATGAGCGGGTGGCTCAAATGACTCAATATTGCCAGGATTACACACTCTCTTAATGTTTATATGATAGAAAGCTACTTAAAAAAAAAAAAAACACACTCTAATAATAGCTCACATGTAATGGAAGTTAGGCCTTTTTTTCCTCCAGGTGGGGCTCATCCCTATCAGGGCTCTGAAACAGAAGGCTACTGGCAAATTACTCTCGCATAGGGGATCAAACCGGTTGTCCCAGACACTGAGATCACACACAATGGAGGAACAGGAGGGGAAGAGAAAGGGGGACGACAAATATGCAGCTGCCTCAGCCACCCCAAATAGCATTGTTATTGGAGTTAGACTGGCAGAAAAGAGGGGAAAAACAATAGTGAAAAGAAAGGGTTATGTTTGTCAAGTCCACAAAACCACAGCAGCTGTAGCGGCAGAAATCCTTTCACGCCGAGCTGTCCTGTCAGTCAAAGGCAAACTTAAACACACTGTAATAACATGTCCTAGCACCAACTTGAGGTTGCTTTTATCATCCACCTCGTAAGACACGTCCTTTCCCATCCAGAACGTGCTAGCCATCACACTAACCTCCACCGAGAGAAATGAGATGGGGGGTCAGGAAGTCTGCTAGTCTTTTGCGGAAATAAAGGGCGTCGTAAATGGGGTCTGACTCGAGGTTGGCAAGAGCAATACGATTCATGTAAATGACATCCAGGGCCATGGAGAGAAAGAGCGAGGGAGGGATTTCATGTACTGTAGTTTCTTTGAATGGCTAGCTGCATTTAAAAGAAATACAAAACCGTAAGTCTTGGTTAAAGATTTCTTCACACAGGAGATGTAAAGGCAAGCGTGCGAGATGGACTGAATTAATGCACTTGCCCAGATTATATGTTTTGTTGAAAACTTACCGCACTCTGTAATTCACACGCTGTCCGTACGAGCCTCGATCAGGCACTGACTCACATCACACACATGCTTGTTTTAATGTAATGTTCTGATTTATTCACCTTTGGGTTGCCCTTTCTCTATGATGGGTTTACAACCACAACGAACGCCTGAAGCACAATGAATATGAATATTCATTAGCACCTCAATATAAGCCTTAAGTGGTCACATTTGTACTGACTATTATATGTAATTCATGTGCCTTTTATTTTACCTAGTCAAGTTATGGGCCAGACCGCTTTCGCTTGGGTTCCACAAAAAAGGCCCTCTGATTGAGCCGTATCACATGCAGTGGAGGTTTTAATGTAGCGAATGTGTCAGGTGAGGGGAAGAGGTGGGAATGATAGTGGCCCAGCCCTCCCACCACCTCGCTGCGCCTCAGATTTGGTGTAGATTTAGTACCGTGCATTAACCCCGGCACGGTTTATGGAGTCGCCTCACATGTCCGAGAACGTTTCATGAGAGGAATATTAATCTTGGGCGCCGTCGTACAAAGCCCTGCCAAGCCAAACTTTCTCCCCCCCCCCCCCCCCTTTTTTTTTTCTCTCACTCCAGCCATCTTAAGACGGAACTGAAATTGCCTACCCGAGGTAAATAAATTACTTTCATCGATTGGTGTAGTTAGAAACTGACTTTATCACAGTTTCACTTGACAAGAGTCGGATCCTGGCCTGATAAAGCGCTTCAGTATTAGGGCTTGTAAAATCAGCGCTCTGTTTCTCGATGGCTATCACACTATATTAAAACAGAGGAAAATGCAAAAGCAATGGCCTCCGCTATCTAAGGTGTCCAACTACACACAGTCTGAGATATGCAAATTAGTGTCTGGGTTTCGCTGGCTGCTGTGTTGAATATTTTTAGTGAAAGGATTGACAGGGCTCTGAATCTCGCTGTGAACCTGTGACATTATAATGTATGTGCTATGCTTGGCATGTTAACTAGTTCGGTGACACTGTTAATCATTTATGATTGACGACTCAACAACTTTAGGTAGAATTTAGGAACAATATGGTTTTCACTGTTTTTATCACTTCTGCTCATACTTAGTTGGAGATTATTCTGACCACTTTTAATGGTGTGTAAGCAAATGCAATTAAAACATTTCACAATGGTTGATTTTTTTTTCTTCTGTAAATTAAACAAGACAGCAGATACACCGTTAAAAATAAAGTTGCCAGGAAGAACCAAAAATGGGTTTTCACAGTGATGCCATAGAAGAACCATTTTTGGTTCCCCAAAGAACAGTTTTGTGTCAGGTTCTTTCTATTTATAGTCTTAAGAACCTTTTTGCAATACAAAGAACCTTTTGTGCAATGGAAAGGTTCTTTGGATATTAAAGGTTCTTCATGGAGCTATTTAAGAACCTTTATTTTTAAAGAGTGTACTGCAGAAAGTTAATGCCATTTGTGTCAAGTTGGCCATAGAGTCATGTTGTGGGTACTACTACTTACACAGCACCTAGTAACCACAAAAAAATAAAATAAAAATCCTGGCAACCCCATAACACTTTGAACACCTTATCAACATCGAATCAGCCACCCAAATCACATTTGTATTTGCAAGTTTTGAAAGGGAAAACAATGCTATAATGTTTTCAAGTCAGTTTGAACAAGTGCATGACATGATGCAGATGAACACTGCAGTCCACAATTGCCCATACTGTTTTAATAGAGACACTGCAGTGATTGTTACTGTATTGCTAAGCGTTCGAAAAAGAGAAGGGAACACTATGAAGAAAAAACCCACCTATGACTAAATAAATGGTGCAATCTCTTTCCACACATAATTCATTTCCTCTTTTGTCCGTTTTCTCCTGTTTTTTCTTTCTCGTATTTAGCTAGGCTAAGTTTCATTTACAATTTGTAATAAACGTTTTCTCAAATGACATGGGGTATTGCTTCAGCGCTGCTAACCTTAGTCTTGAGGTTAAATTCAAAGCCGCGTCTGATGTGCATAGTTTACAGAACAATAAAACCAGTAGACACACTTTTTTTTTGTTGTTGCAGTTTTCCCTTTTTAATTTTTTTTTTTCTGTCTCTTTGTCCTTATGCAAGACCTGACAGTAAAACTGTGACGGAGGCCTGAGAACACTATCTATTAATTAGCTCCCCTTTGAGGAGTCTCTCCCCACACACACACACACACTCTCTCAGTACGACCACAGCTGTCAGCTTCCTTCTCTAATGTCCAACGCCTCTTTCTGTTGCTCCTCAACGACTGCAGAAATATGAATATTGTTGGAGTAAAATCGCAGGTACATTTGGAACAGGGCGAAGCAAGGCCTGTATTTTTATTTACACTGATTTGGCGCGGTCCAGGCGTTGATGTGCTGTCAAACAAATAAATGGCGTTTCATTATATAAGAGATGCTAGAGATTCAGGAATTAATTAGAAAAGCAGCATCTGAACTCCCAGGGATTTTCAGTTTGTTCATCAGTTATTTTAACAGTTAATTGCTGTGTGGGAGGGTGTTAATTGGAATTCCTTTATATGATGTGAACTTTGCTTCCCCTTTCTTCCTTTTAAAGAAAAGCGTAATATTTAATTGGCTTCTGCCTATTGAGAGAGCGACAGAAGTTTGCGGAATATGAAATATTTCTGCAAAAAAATGCATTGAGCACAGAGAACATTTAGACTCGTCTTGTGCAGGCACCGACCGGCATGTATATAATTTGTAATTGAAAATAATGATTAAAGCTTGATGCCTTTTATAGTAGGTTTTCTGTATCGCAGCTGACATGATCCAATATCCTGCAGGAATACGCTCGGCTCGGTGCTGAATGATCGTAAGGCGGTTTGTACATGAAACAAGGTCAGCGGAGACCTCACCAAGCATGAAGCTGGCGTATCCACCACACAGAAGTCCCTCAAGACATTTCTGATGTGAAATGTAGCGTTCGGCTGCGTGTCTTTCCCTCCTCTGTTGTGCAGACGTGCAGCGGCCAGCTGCAGGCATTCCAGTGCAGCGGTCGCAGGATCTTCATAAGTGTTCCAACTTGTTGGCAAAGCTTAAAAATGACACTCTTCCTGGAAGACGCAGTAACGGAGAAGAATGAGACTTGAGAATCTGATACTCTCTTATGGTCGATACGTAATGTGTAGTTACACGCTAGCACTATATGGGATGTTGAGTGATTTGGACATCTCTTTTCTCTGATTGGCTTTCAACGCAGTGATTCCCCAAAGGGTGCTTAAGCAGTTTCCATGGTACAGTTCCATGCTGTACTCTGTACAGGTGTCTTGTACACACATGAAAATTATGAATCATGACTAATGTTTTAAAAAAAAGTAATAATACTGCATATAATTTAGCATATTGATGCAAAATTATATACAGTATTATGCTTTAAAAGAAATGGAAAAACCCCAAAATAAATATCAAAATACAAAATCATGACTGTTTATTTATATATCTGATTAAATGATAGTTAAGGCTACACTGTGTAACTTTTTTATTTTATTCTTAGCTAAAAACACTTAGTTCTTTCAAAAATATGTGCTCATTAATGTATATTTACTTCTTTCAAGTAATAAAGTATTCTCGTAAGTTTATAATATGCCATTGAAAATACATACGGGTGAGTTGTTCGAATGCCGGTCGCCATGTTGCCCCTCCATCTTGAAAGTACATTAGCCAAAGAGGGACATACCCGTAAATTCAAGCTTCGCCTTTCGCATTTTAACACTCGATGGCACTGTGTTGAATCTGTAGAGGGGGATTGCCATGTTAATCTTGGACTAAATCAGCCACAGTAGGAGTTAAAACGAAATAAGAATTTAGAGGAACAGAAACTAATATTCACGGGGTGGTCATATACCTTTACACCGCTAGATGGGGGAAAATATCACACAGTGCAGCTTTAATATAATAATCCAGTGTTATACCGACTTTAAAATAACAAAAAAATTGAAATAGAAATATAATTTAATTTAATAATAATTATTAAAGTGTATATTTTGTAAATTTTAATAATTTCAGTGATCATTCTAAATGATATTCAGTGAAATATGATTAAAAACGAACCCTCTTATCGTATTTGGCGTTCATGCTTAAACCTTACTAATGGAGCTGTGGTGGTACATAAGACAAAACAAAGTTAAGAAACTGTGTTTTCTGGACTGATGGGACACTGATATGATAACGGTAGTCTAGCAGCTGGTACCTTGTTGTTGTGCGAGTATAAACACAGAATCACTACTGTGTATCTCCGTGAGTGTGTATTATCGTTTGTCTGCCCGTGTGAGCCTGTGCGTGTTTGTGTGCACCCTTCTGTGACTGTCTACTGTGAGAAAGTGACATTTTGTTATCCACTTGGATCCCCAGAGGATATTGACTTCTTTTCACTCCCTGCCTAAATGCTGCTTGTTACTTTTCAAAGGAACAGTAGAAAGGAAGAATAGAAAAGAAAAGGTGCAGAACGGCCCCTTGTAGCCGTGTGCCCATCACTGTTCTACAGCCAGTGGCGATAAACTGTGAACAAGGCCTGCACAGCGTCCTTTTGGATCCAGATACCTGCAATTGTATTTACACAGTGCGTACACTTCGTTTTGGTTTCACACTGTTTGGCAGATGAGATATTGTTCCATTTTGGGCGAGAGTGTGTGAACAGGTCTGGCTCTTATATGCTCAGCTGTCTGAGTCTGCTGAGCAAAAGCTTTCATTAAAATTCCCACAATGCTGATGAATGTCAATAGGTGGAGGAACAACTTCACACAGCTGATGCTAACTATAGGGCACGGCATTTTTAAGTCCTTCACTTTACGCTTTCATTTTCATTGAGATTTTTTTCCTTTAAAGGAACACACACATTGGTGAATGAGCTAAGAGTGATGAAGCCCGTAAGGTGGAAGTGGAACTGACACGCACACACACGCTAACCCTCCTGGCAGGCGCTTCCAGTAACGACCGAGTTTAAAAGGAAGGGTCCTGGCAGGCAGGTATCGGGGCATCCGAAGGGCAGACTCGCACAAAGCTATAGTGTGGCTTTGAATGGCTGCAAATGGCTGTTAAATGTTTATAGAGTTGCCAGTCGGCCGTGGACCCAGTTCCTCTTGCATGGCAAGTCACGACCCTTAAGATTAAGTAGTGGAAAAACTGCTTTGATTTGTGAGCTGGAGCTTGTGTGAACAGTAAGTTGACCCTCAAACCTAGTGGGCTGCCCTCTTTTAGCAGTTTCCGACCTCTTCCTCCTCAAATTGAATGGGTAGATTTTGGAAGAAACATGAGCACTGCACTGCCTCACAAACTTCCTATTTGTTTTTTTGAGCATATACAGTTGCATGCATTGGAGTGGCAATCACTGGCATCACATACACCCATGTCCTCATTACATATGCATGCCTCATTGTCAATTATTAATGCCTTGCATATCTTTAGGGATTTTTTTTCTTTAGTAAAAACTCATACTTCACTAAAGACGCGTCTTATTTTCAGGCTTTTATAGCCTGTGGTGTTCATGTCAACACTCTGTAATGTAAATTCCAAAGATACAATAGCTGAGATATTCTTTAAAAGTGAATACAAGATAAACAAAGCTTGTGCTTAATTAGGATGAATTAATGAATTAAAAAAAAAAGAGCAAACTTTTTTTTTTGATGTATATTCTACTTTTTTTTGTAATTTAAACAATGCTGTTTTACACCAGTTTTTCAATGCGTATACATGAATTGATGGCATTAGATTTAAGAAAATAATTATTAATTAATCATTTTATTTTTGTTACCATTAAGAATAATTGACTACTAATAAAGTACTAAAGTATTTTAAGCGTAATGTTAATAAAAAATAATATATTAATAATAAAATATTACTATTAAAAGAATAATAGAAATAAAAATAAGAAATATTTTTTAATTATTATTATTTTATGAACTGTTTTTGCACACTGTCCATAGACAAAGATGTAACAAAGAAAGTGATTTATTGTATTTAATTATTATTCTCAATCCCTCTCTCTCTCTCAGATTCTCATGTTCTGTTCGGTGTTTGCCTCTAGTTTGATGATGGTCCTTAAGCCTAATGAAATTCCACACATTTTCTACATTCTGATTTGCCCCATTTCTGAACTATTCCCAGGGTTCTGTCTCTTGGCTGCACCATCATGTGACTGCCCATCGCAGACTGTAATTCCCTTTATTTCCCTTTCAGCTGCTTTGTTCAAAAGGTAACAATCGGTGTAGATGTTAATCCGTGAAAAGTCAGTCTCTGTAAGGGCCACGAGACGCCTTGAGACGGAGCGTCTCAAAGGCTACCTAAACTTTTGTTCCTCCCTTCCTCCTCTCATGGGAAAGAACTGAACAAGCACAAAGGATTACAAGCCTTATTTGAGTGGTGTAACATTCGGAAACAACATTTTTTTAATTGAGCTTTCAGTATGCACTTTCACAGAAGAAATCCAATGTTTTTTTTGACAAATCACGAACACTTTCGCACAGAGGTTCTGTGCACAACTATATCCCCAGGTCCACACGCACACGCATCCAGGGTCATACATGGACCCATGATAATGTGGAATGCGTGTTCCAATGGCATGTCATCACGCTAAATGTTAGTCAGTTCAAAGGTGAGAAGCTGTGCTCCATATCCCAACCATGTGCAGACCGGCTAGAACACGATCCCCGGCTTCTCCTCCATCTGCCCGGCCGGTTTCATCTTACACGGGTAAATTACACTCAATCACTGTAATTGCATCCTACACAGCATGTGCCTTTGTGTCAAATTTTCGAGCAGACCCTTCTCTGCCCGCCTTGGGGAAGCGGTTGAAATGATGTCAACGTACTAGGCTATTTTATGTCTGTTTTGATTAAGCTGAACAAAATCCAAGTGTTTTTCCTGGTTGTTTTCTACATTTAAGGGAAGGAAAAACTTAAGTGCAGCTGGTGGGTGCGTGTTTGTGTGTATTGGGGGGGTTTAAGAAAGACCATGTGGAGGAGTTGGTGAATATTTATATGGTTTGCTTATGCGTTACGGTAAGTGTCGGTGGTTTTCTTCAGTGGTGTGGACATTTTCAAAATCATGTGATCTTGATCTGTTAAGGAGATGTTTAAAGTCAATCTGGTTTAAAGTTTTAAAGAGATTATTAAAAAGCAGATCAGTCTTATCCCATAGATTTTGGGAGTTTATGTATATGTAATTATATAACACACACACATACTCTGTTTGTTTTTGTGAAATGTGGGGACATTCCATAGGCATAGTAGTTTTTATACTGTACAAACTGTATTTTCTATCCCACTACCCCTAAACCTACCCATCACAGGAAACATTCTGCATTTTTACTTTCTCAAAAAACTCATCCTGTATGATTTATAAGCCTTTTGAAAAGTGACAACATGGGGAAATGTCATCATAAGTCACACTCTCCTGTAATACCTATGTCATACCATGTCATTATACACATTTGGGTCCTGATATGTCACAAAAACACACACGCACTCGCACATGCACGCACGCAGTTCAATTAGATATGGTATGCTTCTTTAAATCTTTCAGGGCTCATTGTAAAGGACTGATGCTTTACATCAGTTTCTCTCCTTCTCAGTCCATTTTTCCTGTTATTGCTGGAGCACTGTTACGGCGCCTTATTTTTCGTTGAAAGGCAAGTGGTGTGCGATTGATGAAAAATGAGTGGAGAGAGCAAGTTCCAGGAGGAGAGAGGGAGAGACAGAGCCGAGAGTTGTTAGAGTTTAAACAATCCTTTTTTGTGACCTGGTTCCTTATTACTCTTCTGGCACCTGCAGTATTTTTCAGTGTTTTGGAAATGTAAACAGACTCAAAATGCCTCCAGATGTTGCCAGCTGTGCTCACCACCGCCGCAATATTACTGGGAAATAGAGCTTGGGATGTGCGTGTGCATGAATGTGCGTAGAAGTACTGAAGGACAAAAGCATTGTGGGTTTCCAATATCCGTCTTATCATTTATTTTTGTGCTTCTGTATGCTCATTGTACGTATTTTGTTTGTAATTTTTTTTTTTTTTGCCATTGTGATCAATGCGTCATCTCTGTGTTTTTCAGGCCTGTGAATAGACACATTGTGCCCTTTTCAGTGCAGCATGGTCCATTTTGGCTAAGTACAGTTGGCGAATTAGAAAGCGCCTTTACAATACATTTTAAAATTTGAAAACACAATTAAATGTCGTTGCTGAGGAGATAGAAATATGACTGAAAGCTTCCATAAAAGACATTGACCTTGCAAACCTCCCATTACAATGGAGACACCTTACTTCAAAGAGGTGCAGGGTGTTAAGGAAATGTTAATTGGTTGACACCGAGGGGGAACAGTGCTGTAAATCGCCCAACAATTTGATCCAATCACCAGCGATGAGTGGACCCCGGTGACACCGGTCCCAGCTGTACCTGTGAGCGCCGCAAATATCATTTAAATTTTATTTAGCCTAATTATGACTGCGAACAGGCTCAATCTCCAGTTCCACGCAAACAGACTAATCACTTAACTAGGTTTTAATTGTGTGCTCTTGGTGCTTGTTTTGTATGTAACAGTTTAATAATAAATACAACTGTAATTCATCTGACAAGCATGAACGGATTTTTTTTAATTAGTGAAGCAGCTTTGGCCAAAGCTGTTTTAGTATTTGGAAACCGGTTGAAGTAAAGTCTGTTTTGCACATGGAATAATACATTTACACACCAGAGATGTTCAGACCACCTTGCACTGTCCTCTGAAAGTAATTGGAGTGCTAAAAGCACTAAGGTTTTACTTTGGGTTTAGTCCTGATGATCACATTCGTCCATTCCTAAATAGGTTGGAAGTAGGAGAAGCACATGCACTGCGCTCAGTAGCTGGAATGTGTTTGATCACGACAAAAAGAACAAAGCAAGGAGTTTATCACCTCTTGCTGCTTTGGAAAGACGTGTTCCTATTATAGAAAATAAATAAGGATTTGTCTCTGCTGGAGCATTGATGAAGATTTTAATTCCCAAGAGCCTTTGAACATGTCCCTGCACTAAGAAATGTTTAGTCATGCCGGTCCATTTAGCCTTTTAATCTCTGCTAAAGTTCTGGGGGTTGAGTGATGTTTCCAGCTCAACAGGTTTTTGAGATCTACTTTTAGAGGTCTCGGGGAGAAGAATTCCCCTTAATTTCCCCCCCTTTTTTTGTAGGATTTGTACACGCACACACAATAAAAAGGCTTCACAGCTTGAATGGTGACAGCTTTTGAGCCTGTGCCAGTTTTTAACCATCAAGGCCTTCAGATATTCCATATGGATTCTAGATGTTTGCGTTTTGCGTGCAGCATCTGGCGTGCCTTTTTTGTCAGATCTGTTTTTTGGTTACATAAAATGTGTAAACCATATTAGAGGATACGTTTAGGTTAAATCTAAGTCCTCAGACTAAAGGCAAATGGATATCAAGCAAGATCCTGTCCCACACATAAAAAAGCATACCATTCATATCTTGTTGTGGAGCTTTCCTTAAACAGTTAGCACTATGCTAAGATAATGAGTTATACTGTTAGCATGCCAACCAAAATCAAGAGTTCTTGATCAAGAGTTTTTTCTTGTTTCATAAAAGTTGGCTAACAGTAACAGGCTAATCTTTAGCCTAAATGTTATATCAAAAAAATAAAAACAGCAGTTCACTGTTCTCGTTTCCCCCCCTAAGTTTTGGCCTTGTCTTTCTTGCAGACTGGGTATTTAAGCATAATTATGGAGAATAAGAACTATGATTTTGTCCCACATGCCAGACACAATTCGCAGCGAAACGACTGATTCCGAAACGACCCAATAATGGGTGTAAAACCAGACGTCTACAAAAACTTTATACAATACGTCATCTCACTTTATCACAAGGCCCTGATGCAATTTGTCTTTGAGGTGAACAGTCAAATTTAAGAGATGCGAGGAAATGACACCCCCCCCCCCCTAAAAAAAACCCCACACTTTTAAATGTAGTCTTGAACTTGTAGAGAAAAAAAAAGAATGCATGCTGGAATTTGGGTGATTGAAGAGCGAGAGAAACAGAGGTGCCTGGGACAAAAGCGGTATTGTATCATTTAAATGACTTCTGAACTGAAAGCTTTAAAACTTCTCCAGAGGGCTAGGTCCATAAAACAGAGAAACAGGGGTTGGCAGGCCCGCACCTAGACGCTTCCAGGAAAAGGAGATGTAAAAATCAATTTGCCGTGAAAAAGGTAAACAATCGGAAATGACAAATATGCAGGTTTTTTCCATTCCTTTATTTTCTAAGGTATTAAAAAAAGCAGAGGAGAACGAGAAGTCAGAGTCAGAAGTCTCTGGTGAAAGATAGCAGATGGCGTTTGCCCCCACACCCCACAGGACCCCCACCCTTTTCCCGTCCCGGGCTGTCTTGATAATTCCAAGCTGTGTTTTTTTTTGTTGTTTTTGAACCATCGAATCAGTTAAAGCTATGCAGACAGGTCTTTAAAGTTCCACCAGTAGTGAGTGTGGTGTTTTTTTAATATTATTATTCAACAGCAGAGACATGATGCATGGCGAATAACTGTGATACGCAGGAATGTCAGAAACAGGTGGGTTCTTATTGTGGAGGAAACGATAACGATTACTCAAAGAAGCACCACAGACTGCATTCGAATAAAACCATCAAGGCCCCAGATGCTCTGGAATGTGTTTTGTTGAAACAATGAAGAGAAATCAATGTGCTCTAATTGTCTTTTAAAAGCATAGTCTTTTCCTTTCTTTTTGTCTCTTTCAGACCCCTAGAACCCCCCGCCCCCTCCCCCAGCTCTACTTGTACCTTTTAGCCCGAGTGTCTAGTTTGATGTTGGCTTTGTGCTGGGCGCTCACCTCCTCCTGACTGAGGGCGTTAGCTCTGCCTGGCTGCCCCTGGGCTCGGGCTTGGGGGCTCTGAACCAGACTAGCAGCCTTTCTGAGTCAGTCATGCGAGTTCTCCAATTAAAGCCAAAGGAATGAATATGCCTCTTACACGTCCAGTCTCTCCGCCGCTATCATTACAGAACCGCTTCTCTAAAGATGGCCTTTCAAGTGCGCTTGGTGTCAGAAGTAAGGAGATTGGAATGAGCCCTTTTAGTATGCACTTCATTAGAGTGTTATTGCCTGAGGTTCGATTGGAGATGGAAGCTTTTTTCCATTTAAAAAAAAAAAAAAAAGGCCTCGAACTTCCACTACCCAATGTTTTGGGCCTGTGTTTTGAGACAGATGAAATGTGGTGTAAATGCAGATGTCTGTGCAGTCCAAACTGACTCGAGTGATAATATGGGCATTGTGAATTCCTTTGTTGCAAGACGTTTCGTTTTCTTATGTGCATGTCATGATTTTTGTCTTAAGAAACATAATCCTCTTTTCATTTTTTCCCTCCGCCTCCCTTGTTGAAAAGAAATAAAACTCTTTAAAAACTCCCTCAGGAAACAAAACAAAAAAAAAGGAGGGAGGGGAAAAAAAGATTTTGAAAAAAAAATAACAAATACATTTTCCAGGTCCTAATTAGCCAGTTTTTTTCTCCCTCTAGATATTCTCTATTTCTTCTCCTTCACTCTGCCTTTCTCTCCTTCCCATTCCCTCAGCATTTACTCTCCCCGCATAATTGAACTTGTCCACGTATCCTTCTCTAGAGAAGGACAAAGAGGCTAGTCTTACAGTATGGGTACAGAACGGGGAGAGAGATATAACGAGATAATGCCATAAAATCCATTTTTCTTTCCCTTAAATCTTGCCATAGTGGCCTGTCAGCACCTGTAAGTGGAGACTTGTAAAACGAAGAGGACGAAACTCGATCGTCAGGGCGATTACGGTAGCGTACCGTCTGCATGCTGTTCATTAGAGTCGCTCTCACTACCCGCTCGCCGCCCAAGCTGTTGATAACTGCTTGACTTTTAAATGCCACAACAAGCTGACTCACGATTATAATGGCCAGACTCGCTCTGTCCCGTTTTGTTTTTCTTATGGTGAGGCAGATAAACAGTTAGCGCAAACTAGGGATTGCACACGCACAACGCAGCATGCAAACCATTAATTCATAATGAGATAATCATGTAGAGGGAAACATTCGGTAGCATAATATTTAGACAGACACAACACAAACTTCACAAAGGGAGGCAGCCCAGACCGTATCTCCCCTTCTCCCCTGTGGTTTCTTTTTTTTTACAATTATTTTTATGTGCATAATCTTTGTGAGTAAGCCAAAACTAGCAGAGATGGGCAGGTCATATTGCTTATTTAGACTTGCTCGTTTATTTGGTTTGTCCATTAGTTGGCCTAGTGGTTCTCAGCGGGTTTTGCTTCGGAAAGCCCAATGCTATACTAAAATTGTTTCCTGTGCAACAAAAATATTACGTTTAAATAAGAGTTTGATTGGAGACACAGCTTGTAATATAATTGTTTTATACGTACTCCCCAGTTGCTTTATTCAGAACACTCTGAACATCAGCCTCTTATGCATCAGAAACATTATGGCACTTGGTCAATTTTGTTTTATCAAATAGATTTTTCCACATAAGTTGCCAAATCTGAAGGTTTCCTACTCTAAGTCTTTCTCCAATTAGTTTTCTCTTCAAATGAACCAAGGCTAAAAGGGATCTCCCTCTCTCCCTCACTCTTCCTCGCTCTCCCAACTTCTGGCTGGAGGGCTGTATTAAAATTGGCACTTTGAATACCCACACTCCTCTTTGTGCCGTATTACAGTGATTGGCACAACACACTTACTCATGTTTCGGGTCCGGGAAGACTTTAGCAGTATCCACTTTCACATTGTGTCCAATTTGGTTATTATAACTTAGGTTATTGAAATTACTTATTTGACTCTTACCCTGTCAGAAGTGAAAATGTGCGTGCTATTTCTACCTGATCTGACACTTGAAAACTATTTAAATGCTTTAATCTTTTTTTCATTTAGCAGTTGCCACATGTTAGCACACATTTTAGGTTACTGACAATGTAGTGTATGGCATAGTTTTTATATTGAAGTTGGCAATGAATTTATTAAAGTTAATGAAATAATTATAGTTGTATTTGTCAGATGTTGTACGAATCATCCATCCATCCATCAATTTTACATTACAAAAATATATGCGCTGAATTTTTAAAGTATAAAGTCTCATGATGGTTTTGTTCCAAACACAGCTTAGTGAACTTTAAACTAGGCTACAACTTTAAACAACCTAGACAGAACTTTAAAACATGCATTCAAATACTTTAACCTTGAAATCTCCCCTCGCAAATGTGGCAGTACTCTTTTTTTCATCTTTTAAATGTTTGAGTGTTTGATAGTTTGAGGTCTATAGCAGAAACCACTCGGGAATTAATGTCATTCATATGCCCTGCGGAAATTACTTTTGAAATGCATATAATCTAAAACATGCAAATGAGGCTGACTTTATGCACCCTGTTTAATATGAATTATCATTTTCTGAATACCTATTATTACTGCGTACATTTCTCCAATTATATTGTTCTTTTTTTGTCACTTCTGCTCTCTCGCGCACGCACACACATGCTCAACCCCAAAAGTGTGACGAGAGAGAGAGAGAAAGAGAGAGAGCGAGCCCTGGTGTAGCGTGTATATTTCTTCTGGAATTTTCTTCCAGTATTTTAATGACGTGTAATAAGGCTGATAATGACACAAAGGCAGCTACTCTTGTTCCGTAGAGAGGAACGGAAAATGAACAAGGTGAAAAGGCGACGTGTCACGTACTGATTTTAAAATCATCCTCGCTGAAATTGAATTGGGACATGAGCTGCTGTTTTCATAGTGGAAAAAACACTTCACGGTGGATATAAAGACAAGTTAGTGAGAGCAAGCATAATTCATGAATATTGAATAAATGCAGTGAAAAATTTATGTAATATTAAAGCGAACTCTGCATGTTTAGTTTCTTCCCTGATTCTACACGGGTTCTGACACCTCATAACAATGACTACAGTTAAGCAATTAATGTTCTTGTCTATGAAACGAGTGTATGTGCCCTCTTTTTTTTTTTTGGTTGGGGGGCTGAGACATTAATTGAAGGCATCCATTTTCAAACGAATTACCTCTCTAATTTATTTATATTACATTATGAATTATTCTATTGATATTATTATGATTCAAATTAGTAATGCTTTTCTACTGTTCATTCTAGTGATATCAATTTGCATTCAAGTCACTTTAACAAAGATTTTCCTTTCTGTGCTAAATAATAAAACAGACGTTTTTTAATGCAATCAGCACAGCTGAAGATGGAATTAATATTTTAACTTTTACTCTCGGTGAGAACTTTATTAGGCAGTACAACTACTGGAGAATATAATATGGAAATTACTAGCAATTGAATGTTCTTGGTTGCTAGCTATAAACAGTGGTGGTTTTCTCCCAGAAATCAAGGAACCAGAAAAAAATGTGTGTGTATGTGTTTGAATGTCTTTAGTCATGGAGCCATTTTGAAGATGGTGTGGAGTTATTGCTTATAAGACGCCTTGGACCAAGTTCAGAAGTACTAAAATTCAATTAATTTGAAAAATGGACATGCTATCATTTTTCCACATGCCGCCTTCTAAAGTGTTGTTTTTTATTATGGAGTTATAAAATTTTATTTGATTATACCCACTCTGATCCAATCAATTAATTAACTCAGAAATCCAGAGTGCCAGTCATGAAAGCAGATGTATAAAATTATATCATCATGTCCACTTTGAACTTAAGACATCACTTTGCCCCACCGCTTCGTTTAAAGTCTTAAGTTAGTTTCATACCCTCCTCTTCAGGCCAGTTTAATCAGTCCCTATTCATCCCTTTTCCTTTTTTGATTTTTTAATTTTTGTCTGGAAAAATTTAGTTTAATTCAAACCTTTAATTGGTATTTCATATTTGGATTGTAATTACGAGATTAATGACCAAAAGACCATGTTCTGTTTGTCTAAAATAATAAACAGCATCCTTGATTTGAGTCGGCATGGAGCAGAATCATTTTTTACAAAATCTAGATCAACTAACTTTTTAAACTCCTTCGCCCCATCTTCACTTTCTCAATGTAATCTCAGCTGCTGTTCATTCAAACTTTATCTTGCATATGAAGGTCATGCTCATAAAGCAGATTTTGCATCTGGGTGCATTTAGGCAGTTGTTGGATTGCTTGCTCCTCATGGCCATAAAGTTCCACCTCTGTTCCACCATGTTAAATACAATTTGGGTATTAGTGCCTCAGGCGGTCTTGAGACTGCCCTTGCCCCATCATTAGCCTCTTAAACCATTACAGGACATGAGAAATGGTTTTATTCATCTTGATGATCACAGGATAATAACCACGGCCTATTAACACGACCCACAAGCCCCTGTCGATCTCCACCTATAAAGAGCCACACACTCAATACACGATCCTTACAGATATCCATCTATCTATCGATCATTCGTTCTTTCTATTTTTCGTTCATTCTGTTTACCTGTCTGGAGGTAGATATCTAAGCTGCTTTTTAGTACCCACCAATAAGGCTATAATGAAGACATTCCCCTACTTTGACACTTAACCAAAGAATCTGTATTATAGGTGCTTAATGCTTACAATTAAAGTTGCAGAATCTATTCAGTCAGAGGGATTTTCTGTCTTTTTTTCATGCCAAACACAAGCAGGAATATTAGACTGCTGAGTTATGCACGGATCCAGTATACTCTTACACAACATCTTTCTCAACTATTTACGTTTCTGAAACCGTGTTTAACTGAATACTTGCCAATACATCTTGACATGTTTTGCTTATTTGACCATTTAAGCACAGTAAGCCACTGATTTTGGTACTTGCGACTCACAGAATGTTTGAAAGAAGGCTTTATGTGTGCAGCTCTTATATAGATCAGTCGTGCGTACACTTTGATTTGAGCGCAAATCCATAAGGAATTAGAGACTACAAGAGACGAATGCAAAGCTGGTATCGGTGTATCAATACTGCAGAAAATGCATATTGGAACCTCTTCAGACATTTCAGTACTGAAATATATATATATATTTTAAAAACTTGTGTTCAATTAGGTTTTCTGTTCCAAACGTGTTTTTGTGGTTGGCATTACAAGTATTACAAATTGTGAATTTTGTGTCTCACTCCCAGTGAAGAACTTTTAAGCCAACATGTTTACATGGACCTGTGAGTGTGAGCGTGGCTGTGATGTAATTTCCTGTGCCGCTGGCAACAAAACAGAATGGCTCAGAATCGTGACGGCGCAAAACTGGTCAACGAAACCCACCTCATGCAGGAAATAGGCTGATTTTGGTCCCTGGCCAGTCGATCGGTGCATCTCTAGAAAACTCCTATTTTAATCAATGCATATAACTAAAGTGCACAATGAATCTGTAATTTACAATGCATTATGCTTTGTTTGTGATAATGAGTTAGGGTTAAGTTTGTGAGCATGTACTGTAGGACTCAAACTAGTACAAAGCTTTTTGAGGGCTCTGATTCGCCATTAGTTTCAACTGACACCTGTAATTCGCTTCAATTTACTAAACGCTGAAAAATCACGATGTAAATGGAAACATTTGCTGGGGTGATTGACGGCATTCCTGGGATGCCTATTCCACCTATGCAGAACAAACCCAGCAAATTCTAAATCTTTTGCTGTAACCCCTGGAACCTGCTCACATACTCGTGGTCGAGAATCACTGGTCTAAGGGGATGACTGTGTGTGTGTTCAATGGCTGACAAATGGGCCATTTGTGAAAGCCTAGCACCTATTCCAAATATTTGCTATGATCTGTGTGCATCTCATGGTGAGGAGACCTTGTATACAAATCCCCAGTATCTTAAACATCAAGGGTAGGATGGAAAATCACTTACTTTTGGCCAAAAAGAAAAAGGCAGAGGGTAGTAGTAGTGTCAGGGGGAGTAAATGTTTGCCCCGGTCACACAGACACACAGAAGCGATCTCATCTGTTGGGAATGCTGGTGGTGTTTACCGAATGCAACGAAACCCACCTGATTAAAGCTAATCTTTATGGGCTCGACAAACAGGACTTTGCCTCCTCCTGCATCAGGTGCACGTCACAGCAGGAACGCATCAGATCACCATATGGTACATTAGATATCATATGAATCCAATTGCCTCCCCCACACACTTTTTTTCTGATTGTCTCCTCTGTTTTATTTGGCCTCGTTTTCTTTCCCCCGTGAGAATCGTTCTTACTTTTTTACGTTCGCATCGGCATGTCCTTGATAATTGAATTGTCCTTTAAGTGCCTCTGATTTTTGAGACAGTCGGCGGGTAAGCAATTCCTTAATTGTCATCTGCCATAGTTTAGATTTGAAAGGGAAAAAGGAAAACCTCAGCTGAAAAAAACTGAGTTTGAAATTAGGACACCAACTCTGAGACCCGTTGAAAATTATCACAAGATCAAAGTTGTGTCATTAGCCTCATGAATGCAGATCATTCCGTTCATTCCATTTTCTTTTTCCACGCTCTCATTTTTTTCTGTGCCCCTTGTCTCAGCCTGTGCCTTAGGGAAATGAATTGGTTATTTTTGGATATTGGTGGTCCTAAGCTTTAGTAGTAAGAGCTAAGGGTTTCCGTTGTGACAGTAAAAACAGCCTAGTCCCCAATAAACCAGCAACCATTCCAAATTTTTACCTTCACTGCTCTTTAAATCAGCATGGTGGGAATGCAAATGGACAGAAATGTTTCTTTTAGATGTTAATTTGTCTTTGAGGCCAAAAAATGAACAGGTAAAGTCCATCTATTGCACCTGTACAGGCTGGAACTGTTCCATGCGATCACAAGAGGAGGCTGTTGAGTTCGACTGGATATGTAGCTCATACTAAACCATCTTTCCTCGAGATAAAAAGTGTATCTTTACTGGGTAATTATGAGTTTACAAAGACTTTGTATGTGTTTGATTACCTGGTATTTAGAAGATCTCTCTTATCCTAGGAGATGTGCAGTTCACTAATTGCAGGGATCATTTTGGAGCATTTAAGGCAGTTGGGGTGTATGTATTTTGCACATTTCTGTCCATGTGCATTCCCACCATGCTGATTTAAAGAGCAGTGAAGGTAAAAATTTGGACGGGTCGGTGTCCTTTACCTGGGATTAATCCAGGTAACCATGTATAATCAGTTTGGAGCTTTATCATATGGATAAATCAATCAATATTATTGAAATCACTCATTCATGACATTCATGTTTGTGTTGGTTTCTTTTCTTTTTGGGGGATAGGTGAGGTGGGAGGTTACACTGATTCTTTAAAGTCAACATGAAGAACAGTTAAATCCATGTTTACTTTATTAATACTGTACATGCTCCTGATCTTATTGCATAATTCATTAGGGCATGTTATGGCAAAGAACAACATTTTGCTTTATAATTTTACTTTAACATATAAATATTTTAGTTTTTTTGTTGTAATTTTTTTTTAAACTATTATCATTTAGGTTTAATTTATTTTGTCTCAATTATATATATATATATCACATTTTTTATTAAACTTTTTTCTATCTAATGTTTATTATATTTAACTTCATTTCAATTAACAAAAATGTTTTTAATTTTTTATCATCAATAATCATGCTTGTTTGTAGTGCAGATTTATACATTTTTAAATTCCAATACATTTTCTTACAGATCACATGGTACAAATCTGTATGAAAATGCAACTTTGTAAAACAAAAAAACGTTTTCCCTTGAGATTTGGGATTTCATCCTGTTTTGGTATATACTGCCCTCTCTGCTCATCCCTGATCGATAATATAATAAAATATAATAAATTTAAGTAAAGGAAATAACTAATAAATAGTTTTCAACCATTGTTTTCTCATTAAATATCCTGTATCACTCTAAAATGTCACATTACATCAGTAAAATGGGTTGCGGACGCCATTTTCATGTTGAATTTAAAGGCCTGGGGTGAGTGAGTGCGTAAGTGGGTGGCAACGTGAAGGGATTCTGTCATAATGCCAAGTGGAGCAGTGTGCCACTTCCACGGAGAGTGGAGTGGTGAACGGCTTCGCTCATAAAAAGGGAATGCATAAGTGCTCGGCTAAGCAGTCTTCAAACGAGGGTCTCTTCTTTACTGTCAGGATATTCTAACGCGCCGTACCCCCCGGGAGGAGCGGGTAGTTGATCCCTTTGAAGTGGCCGGTGCTGGGCCAAGGTTAAAACTGCTAAGAGACACCCAGCAATTCAGACTTTCTTTTATTATTCTATCAAGAACACTTATTTGTTTCTGACCCTTTCTTGCTGTGACTTACTTTAGGTACCCTGCTCATTACATCTCTCTCACTCTCACGCTCTCTCTCAACTCTGGGTCTTCCTGCTATCTGTCTTCACGGCAGACAGTGACAGACTTCCCCTGGGCCCGGCCTTTTAGTTGATGTAGTCATACCTGCCCCCCCCACACACCCCTCACTACCAACCATACGTCTAGGGAAGACAAATCTGGAGGAAGAGCCGCAAGCTGTGTGTTCTAACCGCTGGGACACACACACACACCTGCCCTCTGCCCCGTGGGCTAGCAGTTGGAGTTGCTAACACAAATACACCCTATCCTTCCGTAGACCGCGTTCCTGAATGTTTGTGTCCCGAGAGCAGTTCTTCCTGATGAGGCAAATAAATAAACACAACGAACGCGTGTTTGCTTCAGAAACTATTCCGATAAATGAAGAGGTTTAACTGAGATTTTATACCGTGTGCATGTACCTTTTCCTTGGAAAAGTATCTTTGTTTCAAAAAAATTAAAACGGACAATGTACTGGTAATTTTCTGCCAGTTCATTATCCAGTAATTTTACGGAAATTTCCGTTAACATTTTAAACACAAACTAATGCAATAAGTAATTCAAAATACAGGTAAAACAGATTTTTAAAAAAGCAATACGGAAAATTCCTTCATATTTATAAAGTACATTGTAACTTTTTTTACAGTGTAGCGAGCTACCCTGCTCCATACTGCTTACATAGGCTGCTATGAAACTGATTTGAAACGCTCTTAGCATTTTGCTAAGCTACGTATGCTAAGTAGTTTTCATTACACTTACACTTTTTAATAGACACTCCTCTGTATTGAATGAAATATAAGTTTTAGTAGTATTTATAATAAGTTATTCACCTGATCTGCCATTTTGGATTTTTTCCCCACCTGAGCTTTACATTTAATGTATTTGACACTTGTTCGAAGCAACTTGCATTGCATTGCTTTTTGTTTCTTTTGTATTTACACAACTTTTTTGTATACATTTCTCAGTATTCAACAAATTATAAGCTTTATAGTAAAATATATATTCCGTTCATACATATATGTATATATATATATATATATATATATATATATATATATATATATATATATATATATATATATATATATATATATATATATATATATATATATATATATATATATATATATATATGTCTATATCTTTTTTTTTGTATTAGTTTGTATTTTCTCTGGAATTCGACAATGCTCTACTGTTTGAGCTAGAGTAGCTCATCGTAATGCATTATGGGCCAAAATGAGGTATCTTAGTAAACAGCATAAAATCAGCCTTGTGTTGAACCTATGGCGTCTTAAAATCACTAGATTTTTGAACAAAGCTAGTTTTTACATGTGTTCAGGTGGACTTTGTGTTGCTCAATCATATTTGGCGACAAACAGAGGTGGCGCACTCTTGAAGAAGTTTTTGCTTGCGGGACTGTTGTTTCAGTAGCCTGAGGGAGAAGACGTGAGATGTGCTGGCACAACTGTGGCTGTCTCCACTAATCATGCTGGCTTCTTCTTTGTTTTATTAATAAGAGCATTCCTGCGAGCTGATGCAAGGCTCTAGAAACAGCCTTTGTGGGACTTATATAAATAGACCTGTATAAGGCTTAACATGATAAAGAGTTATTAATCTGGTAACCTGCTGAAAAAAAAAAAAAAAAAACTACTGAGACGGGTGTCTGTGTGTGCTAGCGTGTGCGTAACGTGCTGAAAGAGCTGTTCCACAGGTGCAAAGGAAGACAAATAAAGCTTACAGCCCTGCTGAAAAAATGTGAAATGGTTCCACATATGCCTTGAACAGTTCCTATATGAAGAAGAGGACAGGAAAGATGAAGTAAATGAATGAGTTGGGGATTAAAAAAAGGGAAAAAAAGTGGGAAAGGACTGGCAGGATAAAGCAGTATTCCGTTTTTATAAATATTGTCAAAGTTGTCATCTTGTATTACGTCCTTTTTATTTTCTTTTTAGATCTGGGTAATGCTCTTTGTAGTTAAATGTAGCTCTGGTGTGTGCTGGAGAGCTGAAGTTGCAAATTTAAACCAGTCTGTCGACATTGCCAATGGGTTACGGTTTGAATCTTTGCATTATTTTAAACATTGCTTCTTGAACAGTACTTTTCACGGCAAAGGAAAATCTTTAGCCTGGTTTAATGTTTGCCATATTTTTTCCCCCAAACAAGAGGGAGGAAAAGTAAAACATGAGTGAAAAGAAAATGCAGGTATCACAGTCAATTATCTCTTATAGAGCTTTCAATTTTTTAGAGGCCAGTAATACGTTTTTATGTGAAGGATTTGAAATATACTCATTTTCATCTGAAATAATAAAGACTGATTCCATTAGCTGCCGCTGTACGGATCATCTGAACATGGCGCTGGCCGTTTACCATCTTCATTCAGGTGAAATGATCCAGGCTAGAAGTACTGAATTCAGAGAGCATTAGTGGGGCTTGTGTTTTGGAGTTGGACCGGAACGATGAGTCCAATCCACAGTCTGGTGCCGCAGATGTGCTGATCTGGGATCAGCCGGCTGGATATGACAGCCTCAATCCTCTTCAAAGCTCTCGGCCCGCCGACCGGGCCGTGAAAGATCGTAATAGCAGGTACTCTGGTTCAGAGTTACATTGACATCCACTTCGGGGAATCTGTGCTTCATCCACTGAGCCTGTCATCATATGAGTGTTTACAGATTTACTTTAAAGTATGTTACTTTGTTTTTAGCTTTTAAGAAATATGTTATTAAATACTCAAGTCATGTTATTCAATATATCTATTTTTAATTTATTAATTAAAATTTAGCTTGCAAAATGTCTACCTTAATAAAGAAATAAATAACATGAAAATATTAAAATATTATTAAAATATTATTTTTTGGCAGCGGCTATTTACACTAAATGCAAATAACAATAGATGCTTTTTACACCATGTTAATAGCGACTAGATTCTATTTACACTCAGTGAAAATAACATTTTCTTAGCGATAGATGATATTTATACTAAGTGCAAATAGCTGTATATTCTATTTATTACTTAAGTTAAAATAGTGATATATTCCATTTACACCATATAAAAGTAGCAGTTCTTTGCCATATAAATAGTAATTACATGTAATTTATCATTTATTTTGACAGATACATACTATTTGCACCTCAGTATTGTTGTACATTAACAGGATGCAATAATAACAGTGTAAATTATTATTGTTATTTAAATTATTAAATGGAATGCCGCCTTAAAGGGGCAATAAAAGCCCTCCTTACACCTAACCCTAACTAATAAATCTTTTTATTATTATGAAACATTTTGTTTGGCACTTTATTTCCACATTTACAACATTTTCTTAATTTTTTATTAAAATACATGCGTTTCCGATGTGATTTGTGAAGAGAAAAGAGAGAAGAGCCCGCTTTGCAAAATGCGGATTCGAAGCCGGTTGATCGCGACAAAACGGTGATCTATTCGCAATGCATGCGCTTTACAATTCTTGTTTGGCACAGCCAGGCATAGTTAGGTGGAGCTAGTGCGAATAGCACCTGCCAACAAGGCACACTATTTGCACTTGGTTTGAATAGACACACGTTTTTTTTGTTTTGTTTTTGTTTTGTTAATGATGATTTTGTTAATTAAGATCAGCAATATGTATTCAAGATGTATGGATTTTTTTTCCCATTTAAGTCATTAAATTTATTTTTATTTTTTAAAGAGCTGTATGTGTTCTTAACTGGATTTGTCCATGGACACTCTTGTAGGTCATTGACTCAGCTGCTTTTGTTGCATGAAAAGTGTAAACTGCTTTCAAGTTCATTTAGGCAGGAACACCTGATGCTTTGTCTACTTAATAGTATTGACGTCTTTAGCAAACTGTGTTCCCTAAACAATAAAAAGTGAGCTGGGAAAAGACAATCTACCTTTCACCTCTGACCCTGTCGGAGTACTGGAAGCTTTTAGTCCCTGCTGGGCTTGCTATTTTTTGAGAGGGTGTGAAGTGACGGCCCACCTGTATGAGATTTACCCAGGAGACCTCCGCCCCTTGGCCTACCTGGCTCAGACGGCGTCTTTTCAACCCTGCTCTCTCGGAATCCTCTGTTCCCGTGCCAGCCGCCGAGTCCGACCCTGAGCACAGGAACGGAACTGCAGCTGCCTCGGGGGTAGACGGAGTAAAGAGAGAGAGAGAGCGAGAGAGAGAAAGAAGGGAAAGGAGAATCTTTGCTTCAGGGAGGATGGGATTTAGTCATGAATGAGATAAACTGTGGTTTGTTTCACCATCTCTCCGTTTCCTGACCTTGTTTGTTTTTGCGTTACTTCCTTTTTAATACGGATGAGGTGGAAAAAAAATCAGCAAAACTACAAAGCTTTCACTTTTTACTGCTAATATGCACTTCTGGAGCCGAATCAGAATTCAGGAACGTGTTTATCCCCGCGTTGCTATCTTACCTTAGCAACTTTCAGCATCAGCAATATAAACAGCTTTTAACAGGCAGTCACAGAAGTTCCCATGATCCCTTGTTGCAGCCTCAGTACTTGCAGAAACAGGATAGAGAATGAATCACCACCCCCTCCACCCTTTCTTGTAAGTGCCAAAGAAAATCTGCTGATATTAGAACATAAAAAAGAGAAAACCTCAGTGCATAGCCAATTCATTGCGTTACCATGCCGCGAAGACGCTGGTCCTGGGATTTTTGTTTTATCTGTTGCGAGCTGATATATTTTTTTTCGGTGTGTTTTCGTCCCTGAAGCGAAGGCAAGTTTGGTCCCATTTCTCTTCTGTCCCAATTAAAAGGCAAACGTTCCTTTTTTGTGTGCCTTGCCCTCCCCCAGATGCACATTTTATCTCTTCGATCTGAAAAAGAACGCCCACCCTTTCTGTATCCCTCACTCCCCCGTAGAAGAAAAATGCATTTTCGTCTCTTCTCACAGGTCAAAGTTCAGCCAGAGGGGCTTCGGGGGCTAAACAAGATGCGGCAAGCCTCAACATTGGCGGCTCAGATGAGCCTGCCAAAAACAATTACAAGACGCTGCAAACTTCTGTCTCATAGCCGTAATCAAAGGTTCCCTGTGCAGATTTATTGGGCTGCTTTATTTACGACCTTCCATTATAGCGGCAATATACACCCATTACGGGATATGACAAGGCTTCATGCTTGCTTACACCTCGGGCTGGTTTATATGGCAGTGATGCACTCGCTCAGCAGCTGCTCGTTCCATCAAGCTCTCCGATGCAACAAGTCTTGCATCTCTCAAGCAGTTTGGGTTTCTTGCAAATGATGAAATTGGTTTTAGTCATGATGAAAAGAAGTTG